>NC_056739.1:1980513130-1980590630 GCF_019279795.1 Protopterus annectens
AGCCACAGACATTGCCAACATCCTGGCAGACAGGTTCAATGAACCCCCCCTTCCCCCCAAATGTCCAAATGACTATCCCAACAAAGTGTAGCCCCCCTGACATCACAGATGCACAGGTGAGAGCTGCCCTCTCCAAAGCAAAAAACACAGCATCTATGGGACCGGACGGTGTCCTGGGCTGCATTTTACATGAGCTCCAAAAAGAACTGAACCCTCACTTAAAATCACTGTTCAGTCTCAGCCTTACAACAGGATATGTACCCAAAGAATAGCGTACAGCAACAGTGGTCCCACTCCATAAAGGTGGTGCCACAACGGACCCCGGTAACTACCACCCTATAAGCCTGACTAGTCTGGTCTGCAAAGCTATGGAGTGTATCATCATGGAACTCATAAACAAAGACAGTGGGAACCTCCAAACACAGGATCCTACCCAATTCATCTTTGTTAAGGGCAGATCTTGCCTCTTGAACCTGGTCGACTTCTTTGAAACAGTCACCAAGGCCATAGATGAAGGGAAGGTAGTCCACACAGCCTACCTTGACCTCGCAAAAGCCTTCGACACAATACCCCACTCGGGCATCATAAACAGGCTCACCAGCTTAAATATCAACCCCTATGTCACAAGATGGGTTGCAAACTGGCTTAGGGATAGAACCCACATGGTCATAATTGCAGGTGCCATGTCAGACTCTAAACCAGTTACAAGTGGCATCCCACAAGGCTCAGTCCTGGGACCTCTCTTGTTCGGTATATATTTCTCTGAGGTACAGGCTAACACAGGAGGACTTTGGCTGACCAACTTTGAAGATGACTGCAAACTGGGGGCCATAATCGACTCGCTGTATGACACAAGCATCCTCCAAAATGGTCTCATAGAGACAGATAACTGGTGCCAGAGCCATGGCCTGAAGCTAAATGCCAAAAAGTGCATAGTCATCCCCTTTGGGAAAAACAAAGTGCCCACAAATTACCACATAGGTGGTAATCCATTAAGTACGGAAGAAGTAATTAGGGATCTGGGGACCCAAGTAGATAGTAATCTTTCCTTTGACAATCACATTGCCAAAGTGGTTAGAAGGACCTTCTATATAGCCCACCTTATCATGAAAGGGTTCACATCTAGATCAAGAGAGGTCATTGTGCCCCTCTACTCATCACTCATCAGGCCCATAATTGAATACAATGCCCCATTTGGGATGTACCTTACCCGACACCTGCAACAACTAGAAAGACCCCAAAAGT
Organism: Protopterus annectens; assembly: GCF_019279795.1. Lineage (NCBI taxonomy): Eukaryota > Metazoa > Chordata > Ceratodontiformes > Protopteridae > Protopterus > Protopterus annectens. The sequence goes on from NC_056739.1 coordinate 1,980,514,376, forward strand.
ACCTCACCAAGAGGATTAAGGGACTCAAGCAGATGCCCTATGCAGTTAGACTAAAACTCCAGCTCTACTCAGTTGCTTACCGCCTACTCAGATGCGATCTGTGCCTGACGTATAAAGCCATATCCAACCCAGAATTAATGGACATGCTCCACCTCAGGAAATCCAAATCCCTTAGAGCTACACGCTCCAGTGACTTAAACCTCAGCACAGAAATAAATAGGACATGCTGGAGAGACAGATTCATATCCCAGAGGCTCCCCTCACTCTGGAACAAAATCCCAATCCATGTTAGGCAGAGCCCCTCAATGACCCTCTTCAAGAAGAATCTTGACGATTGGATGGGAGACCGTAGATTTACCCCTGGGATCTCCTCTGTGTCACTGCTAGACAGGGACATTTTAAACTAACCTTAAATGGGCTATCTTCTGTGACCTACTATACTGGGGCACAGTCATCTAATCTAAAAGGGTGGTGAAAGCCAAACACACTCTGGCTAGGCTTGTAAATGCCCTAGGGCAGATAGCCTAGTATCTACCTATGAACCTATGAACCTATAAAGCAAGAGGGATATCACTCTGCAGATGAAGAGTTTCTGCTGAAGCATAAACAAGAAAATCAGAAATCTTGTAAAGTCTTCTAAAGCAAATTGTGAAACTAAAATCGCATCCCTGGCCAAGGTTAATCATAAGGCATTCTTTAATTATGTCCAAGGAAAGGGAATGCACAGTTATATGTCAAACTGGTTGTAGATAGGATCACTCATACTACACTGGAAGATATTGCCAACCTGATAGCTGACAGATTCAGTGCAAACTTCACCTCTGTATCCCCACCTACTATATCCCAAAGCATAACTAACACCAGTCCACTGCCTAGTATCTCTAGAGAACAGGTCATCTCTGTGCTTGCCAAGGCCAAGAACATGGTCTCAATGGGACCAGATAATATCCTAGGTTGTTTACTAAACAATCTAAAACAAGACCTAGCAGACCCACTTGGAATTTTCTTTAATCATAGCTTGAGAGCTGTCTATGTTCCTGCAGAATGGAGAACTGCAACAGTAATTCCGCTGCACAAAAGGGGGCCATCAACTTACCCTGGGAACTACAGACCCATAAATCTAACCAGCCTCATCTGCAAAGCCATGGAAAGAATTATAATGGACCTTATCAACAAGGATATAGGTGACCTCCAAATGCTGGACCCAACCCAGTTTGGCTTTGTTAAGTGTAGATCATGCTTATTAAACTTTGTAGACCCATCACCAGTGAAATACCACAGAGCTCTGTGCTGGGCCCCTTACTGTTTCTCATCTATTTCTCAGAAGTCCTGGCCAAAGAAGATTGCCTCTGGCTCACCAAGTTTGTTGATGATTGCAAACTGTGAGGAATCATTGAGTCTCCTGATTATGTCAACATAAAACAAGAAGGGCCAACACAAATGAATGATTTGTGCCAAAGCCATGGTCTAAAACTAAATGCACAAAAATGCATTATTATTCCCTTCTGACAACATGGAGTTCCTTACAAATTACAATACTGACAGCACCCCCCTGAGTTCCAACCCAGTGGTGCATGACATGGAAACACAGGTTGATAGCAATCTGAACTTTGACTATCAAGTTTCCACATGGTAAAGGCATCTCATAATCAAGGGTATAGCATCCAGGTCAAGGGATGCTATAACTCCACTGTACCTGACCCTCATCTGACCACTAACAGAGTATGATTCACCCTTTTGCATGTACCTCACCAGACAGCTGCAGCTGCTGGAGAGACCTCAGAGGTTTCTCACTAAGAAAATTACAGGTCTGCAAACCATGATTTATCTGGATAGGCTGAAAGCCCTGTTACTTTACTCTGTATTTTATAGGCTGCTGAGAGGCAACTTGTGCCTGGAATATAGGGCACTCTCCAACCCTGCCCTAATGGAAATGATGCATATCCACAAGTCAAATGGCACAAGAGTCACTTGCTGTAGGGATCTCAACCTAACCTTTGACATTAACAGACCATGCTGGAGAGACAGATATTGTCTCCCAGATACTGTCTCTTCTCTACAGTAGACTTCCTATTCACATAAAACAGAGCCCCTCACTGACCTTATTCAAACAAAACCTAGATAATTGGATGGCCCCTGGGGTGGCACCCATGTCCCTAATGGATAGAGGTAGCCATTGTTGATCACAGACCCGCTCTATTCATAAATTCATTCTGCAAGCTAAAATTCTTTATTTTATAATATGCAGAACATACATTGTTAATTTTCTTACTAGTGTTATACTCTTTCATAACTGCCCACCAAAGTTCATGTTGTACTGTATCAAATACTTTGTTGAAATCACCTGTCATGATCTTGGTCTCATCAGTTATGTTTATAATATCCACAATTTCCCTTACTATGAATAATAATTCGACAGCCTTTCCCCTATAAACTATATATACTGGGCTGGATTTATGAAAGCTTGCACAGAGTTGTAGAGTAGAGTAAGAAGGCAGACAGCCAATATGTCTGCCGAGCGATCCAGCAACAGCCAGAAGGGGCATGCATGACAGCTTTTTAAGCTACTCTTGCACGGACAGCGTCATGGTATGCAAATTACCTCATTTGCTGCTGAAAGCTATGCAAATGAGGTAAATTAGCAATCCAGGAAACACTAACCTGTCCGTGGAAGAGTAGTGTTATCTGCAGAAATGTACTCTGTTGGTAATGGAGTACCATTCTGCAAATAGCTAAACAGACCTATGACAGCTCCAAATAAAGGATGCATACAGTTGAGGAAGCATGCCGATGGCATTTATAAATGTTTAAAATTATTAAAATCTAACTTTTTTTTTCCTCGATCTCCAATATTTAAGCATAGCGCAGCACCACGCAAACGTGCGGCACTTTAAAAAAACAGAAAATAATTTAAAAAGAGCCAAAAATAGCCATTTTCACTAAAAAGCTTATCCTGCCATGCAGGTGAATGGCAGGCTGAAGACAACATGGCCACTGAGTAGTGGTTGCTAAGGGGGGGAAGCTCAGTGTGAGAGATGCAACCATGCATTAGTAGGCAATCCTATGCAAATGAGGATAAGGATAGTGAATCCCAATTTTCCCCAGCATGTGAGTCATGTCCCAAGAGTGTAAGTGTAGGAGTAGGGGAGTAGTAGAGTAGAATATAGGTAACATCGTGAGGGGGTGCGCCAGAAAGGTTGCAAGCTTATTGGAGCACAGTGTCTTGTGTTTGCCCTGAGTTGCTCAGGATTGCAAGAGGCGTGTCTACAGTTGTCCTTTTTGAAAACCAGAAACCAAAGGCGTACGCCGTGAATATATCTGAAATTTCTTGCAAACGTGCACACAGCGTGTGCGCTCGTGTGCGCAAGTGTGCCCTTGTTTGCGCGGCACTGGCCTGGGCAGAAACAGAAAGGGAAAAGGAAAGAAAAGAAGTAGTAGGAAGGTAACCAAAGAGAACTAGCAGAGCTGCTAGGTGAAATATATCAGAATCAGCCAATTACACAGGTAGCAGACTAGCCCAGCCCAGCACTTTAAACTCTGCAAACAGCATTCTTCCCTGTTTTTTTCCAAAGAAGTCTGCAACACTGCAGTATACAAAGAGGGAAAGCTTAAAAACTTTAAAGTCAGACAAAATGTTAGGGGCTGCTCTTGCTATCATAAACCAACATGTGCAAGGTGCCGAGGGTGATGATGTTGTGAATTCTGCTGAGCAACCCACAGTGAGGAGACGGAGAAGACTGTACAGACCCAGGGTAACCTACCAGGGGCTACATGAGCTGGAGATAGTGGAGCATTATAGGGTGGACAGAGACCTCCTGCAGAAAATTGTTGTGCTGTGCCAGCCATGCCTCACACACAGAACCAACAGAGGGGAACCCATCCCAGTGGATACCAAGGTATGTGTTGGCCTAAGAATACTAGCTACAGGTACCTTCCAGAGACCAACTGGTGATATGATGGGGATTTCACAGGCATCCACATCCAGTTTACTGCACCAGTTCCTGGATGCCATGTCAGTACATGTCGGTGAGCACGTATATTTCCCCAATTCCCATGAGGCATTGGCCAGCAATATGCGTCTTTTCCACCAAATAGCAGAATACCCTGAGGTAGTGGGTGTAATTGACTACATGCACATACACATCAAAGCACCACCCGGTGTGTGGGGTAGGGTCTACATCAACCGCAAGGGCTTCCCCTCCATCAACTGCCAGGTCATGTGCGATGCCCAGGACATAATAATGAATGTGTGTGCTGGCTGCCCTGGAAGCTATCACGATTCCCACATCTGGCATTTGACGCAGCTGTACCAGAGATTTGCTAATGGGGACATCCCTGACAGTCACCTAATGGGGGATGCTGGATATGCACTGGAGCCGTGGCTGATGACACCCATCAGAAATGCACACACACTCGAACAAGAACTCCATAATGAGGCACACGCACAAACAAGAAACATTATATGTATTTGGGATGTTCAAGTCACGGTTCCGGTGCCTGGACACATCTGGTGGAACCTTGCAGTACTCAACAACTACATGTACCCAAATTGTCATGGTATGTGCCATGCTACACAGCATGATCCTGCGAAAACAACTGCAGCGGGAACAGCATGGGACAGGGCCAAACATCCCCCCACCATTGCCAAGGCCTGCACAGGCACAGCATGACTCGGAGGAGGAACAACCTGAGCCTGCCCCAGTAGGCAGAAGGAGGTGTACCCAGTATGCCCTGGCCTTGGCAAAGAGGCAACACATAGCACATACACTGACTCCGTAGGAACCCTGGAAATGACACCTCTGTCTGACTCGCACATACAGTAAAAGGGATGCCTATCTTGACACTACCTGTTTTCAAACATGTATAGGGAGTGTACTATGTGCATCTGACATAGGCAGCCCTGCAGCACCACCTGAGGCATGAGTGCCCTATTTTAAGCAATATAAAGCACTGCTAAGCACATTTTACCAGTATTGAGCATATTTAAATACAATTGCGCGGAGCTGCACACCGCGCTAACCAGCACAATGTCAGGCAACGTTGAGCAGTGTTGGGCAATGTTGGGCAAAGTCGGGTAAACACACTCACACCTGCTTTATTGTTCCTTAAGCAGTCTGGTCTGCCCAGCAGGAAAATAAAAAGCAGTGACAGGGCTCGAACTCAGGATACTGTGCACTATAGTCACAGTACTGAACCACTAAGCCATGACAGCATTTCACTTGCACAGACACAACTTAACTCACTCAAATATACCAGTTGGGGGGGGGTCACATACCTAACAGTCACAGCCAGCAGGACAAATGTAGACAAATGCAAACACAAACAAATGCTGTATCGTGCCCTCTGAAGAGGCATATGAGTAACCTCCTCCCAGGCCTATGCAGACAGATAACAGCAGGCCAGGCAATGTGATGTGGGTTGGGTAGGCTATGAAGTCACAAACTAATATGCGTGTAATTGGAAGCTAAGGTCTGTAGTGCAGTGGTATGCCTCAAGCCAGTATGATAGGCAACAGTACAGACTGAAATGGAATACCTGACATAGCAGTGCAGGCCTAGCAAATATGTATGTGTCAGGTGAACCCTTCATCCTATGTACACCCACAGTAACAATCAGGTGTGCCACCTCGGTTAGAAATGTACAAATAATAGCTGTCCCCACTGTATGTAGAATGACTCATGGAAGCCCTGCAGGCACACTGTGCTTCCTGTCAATGTACAACACAAAGGTGAGCCCTGAAGTAAAAAACAACTTGATTTTCACACACATATAGTATATATGCTCATACTGTGCATGCTCACACACTTAGGCCATGTCTGAGTACAGCAGTGGGCCACACATATCTGGCAGTTGCAGTTCTTACTCCAGACACTTGTCACTATTCACCAATCCTGCCTTGTGCACACACTGATATAAAAACAGAACCATATAATATATTGGACACCTGTCATAATCAAGCTATGTACTCCAAGTACTTAAGTTGTTCAAAGAAAGTGAAAAACCAAAGAAGATCAATAATTCTCCGATCAGTATCATCAAGAAACAATGAGCACTCCTAACATTATCCAAGCCATGGTCAAAGAGTCCATAGAGAACCATGAAGCGTTCTTTCGCTATGTCATAAATATCAATAAAAACTCATATATGTTCTGAGTCAGTGCAAACTGTAAATGAATACATGTACATGACTGACATTGCCAACATCTTGTCAAACAGGTTAATACATATTTACCCCCTTCTCACTGACAAAAGGGCCCATTATCATACCTGGAGATTGTGAAAACCCAGAAATCACATATACAATGGTTAAACAGCTCTTTCCAAACCTAAAAACATAGTGTGTATGGGATAACATGGTTTCCCTGGCTGTGTCATATATGAACTCCAAAACAAACAGGCCCTGCACCTGAACAGTCTGCTGAGACTCACCGTCTGTACAGGATATGAAACTGTTGAATGGGTTACAGCAACGTTTGGCACACTCCACGAGTGTTGGTGCACAACAGACCATGGGAACTATTGTCTTATAAGCCAAATTAGCCTGATGTGCAAGGCCATGGAGTCCATCATTATGGAACTCATAAACAGAGCTATTGAGAGCCTACAAACACCCAACCCTACCCATTTTAGTTTGGTCAGGGGCAGATCATGGTTCCTAAACCTGCTAGACAGTTTTCAAGGCAGTTACCCAGGATATGCATCAATGAAATGAGCTACAGATGGCCTACATAGACCTTGAAAAGCCCTTTTTCAACATCCCACACACATGTTGTATCCACAAAATCAACAGCCTGTGCATAAACACGTATGTCATCTGATGGATTGCCAACTGGGGCACATATAGATCCCACAAGGTAAGAATTGTGGTCTCCTGTTCAAGCTGGTAACAACTGCTGTCCCCCATGGCTCAGTCCTGGGACCCCTCCTGTCTGGTGTATACTTTTCAGAAATACAGTCAAACACAAGGGCTATGTTTAGCAAGGTTTGTGGATGACTGCAAAAAGGTTGTCATAATCGATGTTTGGGACAACAGAGACATCCTTAAAAAGGGTCTCCATCAGACAGATGTGGTGTCAAACTTATGGGCTCGAGCTACAGTCAGACAAATACCACATAGGTGCCAACACCCTAAATATGGAGGGAATAATAAGGGATCTATGGACACATGTGGATAGCATCACTACTTCCAGAAACACATTCATAAAGTGGTTAGAAAATCATGCTATATATTCCCACAAATTGCCAAGGTCTTTGCATGTAGGTCAAAGGAGGTCCCCTCTACTCATCAGTCATCAGACCCATCATAGAGTACCACAACACACTTGCGATGAATCTGACTAGGCACCTTCAGCAGCTGGAAAGACCACTGACATACCTCAACAAGAGCATTACTGGCCTCAAACAGTTGCCCCATGCAACAAGACTGAATTTAACTCAATCTGTACTCTGTTGCATACTGTCTACTCAGGTGATCTCTGCCCAACAGACAGGTCCATGTCCAAACCAGAACAGATGTACATGTGCTATCTGAAGTAACCCCAAGCTCACTGTACTACATGCTCTAGGGATATTATCATCACAACAATAAATAGAACATGTTGGAGGTATACATTAATAACTCACAGACTTCCCTTTCTTTGGAACAGGCTCCCTCCCAACCTACATTAAGCTGAGTCCCTCACTGACACTCTTCCAGAGGAGCCTTGATGAGTGTATGTGAAACTGAACTGTCACACCATGGATCACTTCATCAGCTCTACTACACAGAGGCGTAGGGAACTAACTCCATGGGTGGTGATAGCTGCACACTCTGGCCATACTAATATATACTAATATATGCCTTCAGGCAGATAGCCTATTACCTACCTATGTACCTATATATATATAACATGACGGTACAATGAAGTACACATCTACTATCTGTAGACATATACCTGTCACATAGTCTACTACATACCTATGAACCTATCTTTAATAAGGCATATGTTAGCCTAGGCAAGTTGTGCAGTTTTCACCACCCCATTGGGTAGACTCCCAAGCCCTCGTTCTAATAGTTAGTACCCTAAGCCCCTTTCTAGTGGGGCTGCTGATGTGATGGCTGGCGTGAATTGTCTGTTTCCCATCCACTCATCAAGGTTCCTATTGAAGAGTGTCAGTGAAGGGCTCTGTCTGATGTACACTGGGACTCTGTTCCACAGTAAGGCAAGTGTCTGGGATGGTACTCTATCCCACCAGCATGTTGTATTCATTGTTGTGATAAGGTTCATATCCCTGGAGTGTGTAGGGTGACTCAATTTTGTTATCTGTAGATGGAGCATGCTCAGCAGTTGTGTGTTGGACATGGCTCTGTATGTTAGGCAGAGTGTGCCATTGAGTAGGCGGTACGCAACGAAGAATAGATTTAGTTTTACCAGTTGTGTTGCATAACAAAACTGTTTGAGGCCAGTAATCCTCTTGGTGAGGTACCTCTGTGGTCCCTACAACTGCTGGATATGTGTAGTCGAGTACATCCAAAATGGTGCATTGTACTCAATGATGGGTCTGATGACTTGAGAGAAGAGGGCCACCACTACCTCTTTGGATCCTGATGCAAACCCTTTGTTGATTAGGTGGGCCACATAAAATTTCCCAATCACTTTGGCAACATGGTTGTCAAAGGAAAGATGACTATCTACTTGTGTCCCCAGATTCCTTATTACCTTGTCAGTTTTAAGGGGGTAACACCCATGTGGTAGGTTGTGTGTACTTTGTTTTCACCAAAGGGGATCACTATGCATTCCTGCACATTGAGCTTGAGGCCATGATTCTGACACCACACATCTGTCTCATAGAGTCCCTTCTGGAGAATATTTGTGTCATCCGGAGAATCTATTATGGCAAACACTTTACAGTTCCCAGCAAACTTAGTCAACCACAACCCTCCTGTGTTGGCATGTACATTTGAGAAGTCTATACCAAACAGGAGGGACCCCAGGACTGAACCCTGGGGTCCACCAGTTGTTACCGGTGTAGAGTCTGACATGTAGCCAGCAACTCTTAATTTGTGGAATCTTTCTGTGAGCCAGTTTGCAATCCATCTTGTGATGTATGGATTCATGCCCAGATTGGTGAGTTCATCTATGATACCTGACTGGGGAATGGTTTCAAAGGCTGTAGTGAGGTATAGGTAGGCTGTGCTGAGCTCATTTCAATCATCTGTAGCCTGGGTAATGGTCTCAAAGAAATCCACCCAGTTTAGGAGGTGTGATCTGCATATGATGAAGCCAAACTGGGTGTGCTCATCTGTGTGAAGGTTCACAATCTCTTTATTGTTGACTTCCATTATGATTGACTCCATTGCCTTAAAGAGCAGACTCATCAGGCTCATAGAACATGAATGCCAAGGGGCTTTTGTGGCCCAACCCCTGTGGAGTGTGAAGAATGTTGCTGTGCAACATTCTATGGGTACATATCCTGTACAGAGCATGTAGAGAGAGGTGTAGGTATCCTTGATGAATATGTATACATCCCCACCCTATGTCCTATGATCCAGGTCCTGATGCTGGAAGGTATGGAATGAGTAGTATCCTGGTAGTGCTGGTGTACTCTCTGGAGCCTTGAACTAGGTTTCTTTTACTGCACAGATGTCAATATTCTCCATACTGAGATGTGCCTCGAGTGTGTGCATCTGGAGGCTGAGACTTCTGGCAATGAGTAGCATTTAGCTAACTTTGTGGTTATTTGTGTTGGTTATGGGGTTTGGTTTGTCCTGAGTGATCGGTGTTCCACACCTGAAGTCAATGCCTCATTGGTCCCATCTGACCATAAGCTAATTACCCTACATATCCACATTCTGGACCCACCCCCCATTAAGGAAACCATGTTAAAAAATGTCTCCAAAGCCAACTTCATGCTTCTTAAGACAGAAGTGCTGAACTTCAGGACACCCATGCAGATGGACAATACTGTTACGACTACTGAATCCTTCACAATTGCACTTTATAAGCACTTACGTGAGTGTATGCATCGTGCTATCCCAAACAGAACCAAGATGCTATCCTCCAAGAAAAGGAAGCCAATTTGGTGGTCCCCTGCCATAAACAAACTGCACAACAGAAGGAAGAAACTGTTGCAAAAGAGAGGTAAAATCCCATGAGTGGAGGAGCTCCCTGGTCAGCCTCAGGAAGAAGCTGCGATCCCTGATAAAATCCTCCAAAGCTAGTTATGAAACCAAAGTCGACACTGATTCTAAAGACAACCACAAAGCATTCTATAGCTATGTCAAGAATCTCAATGGCAAAACTCAGATCTGCTCTGAGTTACAGCACAATGGCACTAAATATACAGACCCAACTGATATTGCCAACAGCCTGGCAGATAGGATCAGTGCTAACTTTACCCCCCCTCTCACCCATGAAAGAGCACATCTCTATACTGGAAGAATGCAAAGTTGCTGTCATTATGGCTGCACAGGTAAAAACCACTCTCCAAAGCCAGGAACACAGCATCCATGGGACGAAATTACATCCCAGGCTGCATTCTACACGAACTAGAGAACAAACTGGCACCACATCTACATACCATGTTCAATCATAGCTTCACCTCAGGCTTTGTGCCTGCTGAATGGTGCACAGCGATGGTTATCCCACTACACAAGGGGGGGGTGCCACTATGGACCCTGGGAACTAGCGCCCCATTAGCCTGATGAGCCTGGTCTGTAAGGCCATGGAATGTATCATCATGGAACTTATAAACAAAGACATTGGTAATCTCCAAACTCTGGACCACAACCATTTTGGGTTTGTAAAAGGCAGATCATGTCTCCTAAACCTGATAGACTTCTTTGAAGCAGTCACCAAAGCTGTAGACAAGGGTAAGGTGGTTCACACAGCCTATCTAGATCTTGTCACGGCTTTCAACACCATCCCCCACTCTGGAATTATGGGTAAACCCACTAAAACTAAATCCCTATGTCACAAGATGGGTTGCCAAATGGCTCACTGACACAACCCACACTGTGAAAGTAGCAGACTTCAAGTCTGACTTCGGACCAGTGACAAGTGGAGTACCACAGGGTTCAGTCCTGGGTCCTGACCTGTTTGGTATCTACTTCCCTGAAGTACAGGTTAACATGGAAGGTCTCTGGCTAATGACGTTCCCAGATGACTGCAAACTAGGAGCCATAATCAAGACTACTAATGATGTGGACATCCTACAAAAGGGCCTCACTGAGACAGATGCCTGGTGTCAAAGCCATGGCCTCAAGCTCAATACCAAAAAGTGCATTGTCATCCCCTTTGGTAAAAACACTGTACCTATGAACTACAACATAGGTGGTAGTATACTTACCACCGAAAGTGTGATAAGATACCTTGGGACACAGGTGGACAGTAGACTCTCCTTTGATAATCACATCGCCACAGTAGTTAGGAAATCCTTCTACATTGCACACCTCATCACAAAAGGTGTCTCATGTAGAATAAAAGAGGTCATTGTTCCCTTCTACTCATCACTCATTAGATCCATTATAGCATACAATGCCCCTTTTGCTATGTACCTCACAAGACATCTACAACAACTGGAAAGACTGCAGAAATACCTCACAAAGGGGATTAGCGGTCTCAAATACATGCCATACACAGACCATCTCAAAACACTACAGCTTTACTCTGTCGCATATCGCCTACTCAGAGGTGATCTCTGCCTAACATACAAAGCTATGTCAAACACAGAGCTGTTGGACATGCTCCACTTAAAGAAATCCCAATACCTCCGAGCATCAGCACCAAAACCCAGACTGAAATACAAAAGGAGGGGGTGTATCCATTTTCATAAATGATACCCACACCTCCAGGTTAGTGGCACAGCACGAGGCCTTGGAGACCATGCAAGTGCAACTAACATTGGGTAAAGCTGCTTATCAGATCATAGCCTGCTACAGATCACATACCTTGTCTCAGGACCCTCACTCAGTATTCCTGAGAACACTGGGAAATATAAAGGTCCTATCAAACACCATGATATGAGGAGATTTCAACTACCCAAACATTGACTGGGAGAATTACTCGAGTACAAAGTCCTTTGCCCAATGCTTCCTAGAGTTTATAAACTCAAACGGCCTGGAACAGCTGGTCACCATGCCTACTAGAGGTGACAACATACTGGACCTGATCATCACCAACATGGGGGAATCAGTGTTCCACACCAGAGGTAAACCACTCGCTGATAATATCAGATCATAAACTAATCACACTGGACTTCCACACCCCCCCCCCAGTCAACAAAACCACTGTGAAAAACTTTTCAAAAGCAAACTTCACACTTCTCAAGACCGAAGTGGAAAGTTTCAAAGCCTCCTTGCTACAGGATAATGCTATCCAATCTGCAGAATCCTTTACAAGTGCATTCTATGAGCATCTACAGGGATGCATGGATCGAGCCATCCCAATAAAATCCAAGACTCACTCCTCCAAAAAGAAGAAACCAATCTGGTGGTCCTTGCCCATAAATAAGCTATACAACAGAAGGAGGAAACTAACACATGATAGAGCAAAATTCCAAAAAGAAAAGGCATCACTGATCATTATTAGCAAGAAACTATGATCGCTCATAAAATAATCCAAGTCCAGTTTCTAAAGAAAAATTGTCAAGGAATCTAAAGATAACCACAAAGCCTTCTTTAGCTATATCAAACATTTAGGTGGCAGCTGTCAGATATGCTTTTCAGCTACTGCAAAATAGCAAAAAATTACACTGGACCAACTGATATTGCCAACATCCTGGTGGACAAGTTCAGTGCAAACCTCACCCCCCCACCCCCAAAAGGGCCCGTGTCCATCCCAGAAGAATGCAGAGCCCCAGACTTCATGAACATGCAGGTAAAAACAGCCCTCTCCAAAGCTAAGAACACAGTATCAATGGGACTGGATGGTGTCCCAGGCAGCATCTTACATGAGCTCCAAAAGGAACTAAACCCTCACCTACATTCACTGTTCAGACTCAAACCTTACCACAGGCTATGTACCCAAAGAATGGTGTACAGCAACAGTAATCCCGCTCCACAAAGGTGATGCCACAACAGAACCTGGGAACTATCACCCTATAAGCCTGACCAGCCTGGTCTGCAAAGCTATGGAGCGAATTATCATGGAACTCATGAACAGAGACATTGGAAACCTCCAGATACTGGACCCTACCCAATTTGGCTTTGTTAAAGGCAGATCCTGCCTCCTAAACCTAGTTGACTTCTTTGAAACAGTTACCAAGGCCATAGATGAAGGGAAAGTAGTCCACACAGCCTACCCGGACCTCACTAAGGCCTTTGACACCATTCCCCACTCTGGCATCATAGACAAGCTTACCAGCTTGAACATTAACCCCTATGTCACGAGATGGGTGGCCAACTGGCTCACGGATAGAACACACATGGTCAGAGTTGCAGGTGCCATGTCCGACTCTAAACATCCCACAGGTCTCGGTCCTGGGACCCCTCCTGTTCAGTATATACTTCTCTGAGGTACAGGTAAGCATGGGAGGACTATGGCTGACCAAGTTCCCAGATGGCTGTAAACTGGGGGCCATAATCGACTCTCTGGCTGACACAGACATCCTCCAGAAGGGTCTTACAGAGACAGATACCTGGTGTCAAAACCATGGCCTCAAGCTGAATGGCAAAAAATGCATAGTCATTCCCTTTGGAAAAAACAAAGTGCCCACAAATTACCACATAGGTGGTAAATCCACTAGGTATGGAAAATGTAATTAGGGACCTGGGGACCCAGGTAGATAGTAACCTCTCCTTTGATAATCACATTGGCAAAGTAGTTAGTTATTCCTTCTGTGTAGCCCACCTAATCACGAAAGGGTTCACCTCTAGATCAAGAGAGGTCATTGTGCCCCTCTACTCCTCACTCATTACGCCCATAATAGAGTACAATGCCCCATTTGGTATGTACCTTAATTGGCACATGCAACAGCTGGTAAGACCACAGAAGTACTTCACCAAGAGGATCATGGGCCTCAAAGAGATGCCCTATGCAGCTCTACTAGAGAAACTCCAGCTGTACTCGGTTGCTTACTGCCTGCTCAGAGGTGATCTATGCCTGACGTATAAGGCCATGTCCAACCCGGAATTAATGGACATGCTCCACCTCAAGAAAAACAAATCTCTTAGAGCAACACGCTCCAGTGAATTAAACCTCAGCAAAGCAATAAACAGGATGTGCTGGAGGGATAGATTCCTATCCCAGAGACTTCCCTCACTCTGGAATAGAATCCCAGTTGATGTTAGGCAGAGCCCCTTGCAGACTCTCTTCAAGAGGAATCTTGATGAGTGGATGGGAAATTGTAAATTTACCCCTGGGATCACTTCAGTGGCCCTGCTAGACACAAGCCCAGGAAACTAATTTAAAAGGGAGGTGAAAGCCAACACATTCTGGCTAGGCTTATAAATGCCCTTGGGCCGATAGCCTAGAACCTACCTATGAACCTATAAACCTACACGCTCTAGGGACCTAAACCTTGTCACCACAATAAACAGAACATGCCGGAGGGATAGATTCCTGTCCCACAGACTTCACATACTCCAGAATAAACTACCTATCTATATCAAACAAAGCTCCTCATTAGCACTCTTCAAGGAAAATCTTGATTATTGGATGGGAAATAGGAAATTCACCCTGGGGATCACTTCTGTGTCTCTGCACGACAGTGGCACAGGAAAATACATTTCTTGGGTGGCAAAAGCCACGGTACCTTTTTGGCTGGCCTTGTATAGGCCCCAGGGCTGATAGACTAGTACCTACCTATGAACCTATGAACCTTTGAGCCTTGCCTAAAAAAGGTAATATGGGGACAGCACAAGCCTTGGCCAGTATTCAGAAGCATAGGGGCGACAAGTGCAAACCATCTGTAGTGAAGCAACAAGGCTTGTCTATCATGTCATCACAGGCAGACAGAGACTGGATCCCCTTTGAATGACACCAGAAGCTCAGCCAATTGTTGAAGTTTATCATCTTTCTGTTATATTGCAGTATCATGTAGGTGAAGATAAGATGCTACTAAGGTTTGACCCTGTGTGTGCCAGCATGTGGTGCATCAACCCATATATGATATGGTCATGGTCTATGCATACAATACACTCACAATACACCTAGTATGATAAGCCTGCTGAGGTTAGCAAATGTGAAAAAAAACCTTTGTGCAAACTGTCAGCAAGTAATGTCTCTATTGCACCCTGTAACTCCATATTGCTTGCTGAAGTATAAAGGCGTACTTAGTTTGGCTTAAGAACACCGCACTTGCCAACTGTGTGTGTGTGTGTGTGTGTGTGTGTGTGTGTGTGTGTGTGTGTGTGTGTGTGTGTGTGTGTGTGTGTGTGTGTGTGTGTGTGTCTCCCTGGGGAGGAGCAACCTTTTTGGAGACTACTCACACACCTTAAAAGTGGTATACGCATCTTTGTCAAGTCTGATGATGTCACCATCCTACAAATATACCTGTGAAAAGCTGAAATCTGAGTAATGTGTATAGCATGTCGTGTAAATGCGTACTGCTGTAGTATCATAATGTAATTAGGTAGGGGATTGAATCTTGCACTTGCCAACTGTGTGTGTGTCTCCCTGGGGAGGAGCAACCTTTTTGGAGACTACTCAAACACCTTAAAAGTGGTATACTCATCTTTGTCAAGTCCGATGATGTCACCATCCTACAAATATACCTGTGGAAAAGTGATATCCTAGTAATGTGTATAGTGCGTCGTGTAAATGCATACTCTTGTAGTATCATAATGTAGTTAGATAGGGGTTTAAATCCAGCACTTGCCAATTGTGTGTGTGTGTGAGTCTCCCTGGTGAAGAGCAACCTTTTTGGAGACTACTCAAACACCTTAGAAGTGGTATACTCATTTTTGTCAAGTCCGATGATGTCACCATCCTACAAATATACCTGTGGAAAGGTGAGATCCCAGTAATGTGTATAGCGCATTGTGTAAATGCATACTGCTGTAGTATCATAATGTAGGTAAGAAAGAGTTTGAATCTCACACTTGCTGTCTGTGCTCAAGGTGTGTGACACTGCTGGCCAATATGGAGTGGGTTCTGATTTTTATAGTGTATGACATATCACAATGACAACTGTATGTGCATTACACATGTAAGGTAGCTGTGGGGCAAATCCATATACATACATGTGACCTCAAGTATTTCATAGGTGGGTACAATGCTTTCTCCATGAATGCATGTGTTATCTTTGCCAGAGCATGCTGGTGCTTTCCAGACCTTAGGTCACTTCTGTATGCTTGTGACAAGCTTAGCCACTGCAGTGATCCCTGGGCTATGGCTTCCGTTTCACCTCCACTCATCATGGTTTCTATTGAAGAGTGTGAGTGAGGGTTTATGCTTGAGGTATATTTGAAACCTGTTCCAAAGCAAGCAAAGTCTGGCAAAGATGACCAGTCATTATAGGTGTGCAACAACCTCTGTGGATCTGCATGCAAACCCTTTATTGCTTATGTGCTCCACAGAGGGATTTCCAAAACCCTTTGGTAATGTGATTATCAAAGGAGAGATGACTTAACACATGGCTCTATGTATACATTAGTAAATGTTCCACATTTTGGGGGCTACTACCTATGTGGCACTCTGGGGATACTTTGTTTTCTAAAAGTGGATAACTATGCTTTCTTAGGCTTATAGCTTTACAGCATGAGTTTGACACCAGGTATCTATCTGTATGATACCCTTTTGGAGGATGTGTGTGTCATCTGGAGAATAAAGTATAGCCCACAGTATGCATTTTCATCAAAAGTGGGCAGACATATCCCTACTGTGTTTGCTTGTACCTAAGAAAGCTATATGCCAAACAGGAGTGGTCCCAGGACTGAGTGCAGGTGAATACCAATTGTTACTGGCATATAATAGTATATGGAGGCTGCAAATGTTACTGTGTGTCCTACATCTGTGTGTCAGGTGTCAAGCCATCATCTAACAATCGTTTATGGTCAGACTGTTGAGGTTATATCTAATACCAGTATGTGGGATGGGTATGATTTGCTGGTGAGCTATAGCTTGGCTGTGCTGACCTCCCCTCCCTCACCTATAGCCTTGTTGACTGGCTTGAAGTCTACAAGGTGTAGGAGCCATGATCTGGCCTTTAGAGAACCTAAGTGGGTATGGTGCAGTGTTTGCAGGTTCATAATGTCTCTGTTAATGAGTTCCATAATGCTGTGCTCCATAGCCTTCCAGATAACATTGGTCTGGCTTATAGGGTGAGAGTTTCCAGGACCTGTTGTAGTTCTACCCTTAATCAATTTATGTTAACATTTGCACTGGGTGTGACGAGGGTGGACAGGTTTAAGAATAAGTATATTAGAGGGTCAGGCCAGGTTTGAAGGTTAGTAGACCATGCCAGATAGGCAGGATTAAGTTGGTTTGTACATATGCTGAGGAGGGATGCAGAGTATATTGTGAAATAGATGCTATGAATGAAGCCGCCAGGTAACAGGAAAAGAGTAATGCCTAAGATGAGGTTTATGGCTGTGGTGAGAAAGGACATGCAGGTGGATGGTGTGACAGTGCAAGATGCAGAGAGCAGGAAGACATGGAAACAAATGATGTACTGTGGCAACCCCTAATGGGAGCATCCAAAAAGAGAAGAAGACGCTGTAGCTCAACCCTTGTGGACTGTGAACACCATTACCATCCGTCATTCCACATGTATGTAACCTGTATAGAGGCTCCATCTGGACAGAGCATTTAGGTGAGTGGTGGCTTCATATGTCAGCTTGTGTATGACACAGCCAGGGACACTGTCCAGTACGATTGTCACTGTGGTGTGGACCTTGTTATAGAGATGTTTTAACTAGAGTGTCTGTGAATCATCAGGTATTACGTTCTGCAGGTATGGAAATGTGGCCCTTGTATAGCGACAGGGTGGTGAAATCTGCATTCAAACTGTCTGGCAAGGAATTGGTAATGTCAGTCAAATAAGTGTACTTTGTGACCATTTACATTAACTGTGACCCAATCTGAGATTTCCCCTGTAGATTATGAGCAACAGTAAATAAAGCTTTAGTGTTGTCTTTGGAATCATTGCCATTTTGTATTTTGAAGCTTGCCTTGTATGTTTATTGAGGGATTGAATTTTCCCAGTGATACTGACCAGAGAGGTTATCCCTTCTTGGTATGTAACTCTTTTTTGGTATAACATCACACCTTCTATTATATATTTAGTTTATGGCAGGGGTCCATGGGACTAATGCACTTTTACTGTATAAGTGAGAATTTCTTGTGTTTGTGATAGCACAGTCCATGCAACCCTGTAGGTGAACAGTGTGCATTAATACAGGATTATGCAGCTGGGACAGTGTTCACCTTAGTAATGCAAACCAATGACAGATAATAACAACAGCATCACACACAGTACAGTGTCAACCCATGTCATACACACACATGCATACTCAAGTTCCAAAACGTGTGTAGTACAATGCATACTGGCCACCAATAGAAACTATGGAGTGTTAACACTGGCCAATACAGGGCATGTCACCCTGCCCATGTGTCCAATATGCACGTACATGCAGACAGTGCACCTCCACCATGTTCACAAATGTACACCTGCAAACCTGTGCTGCACACACCCCACACTTACTGTCCACTGTATAACACATGCTGACACAACTGCACACATCAGCCAAGTGGCACATGGGCAAACAAAAGACAACTGGAATAAACACTGATGGAAATAACATTGCTAATTACAGCTTTAATGCATCATGCCTGCTCAGCTACACCTTCAAGGATATCATTATACTTTACTGCTGACAGCATGCTACACATTCAACCATTGCTATACTTTATCAAAGTCACCCTGTGCATCAGCACCATGTTAGCCTGTTCCTGCATCAATGTTACAGATGACAGGAGGTGGCACAGGTTTCATCATATGCACAGGGTGTGTTGTTGGTTTGCCAGAGGCCAACACTGAGCCATACAATCGACGTGTGTGTGAGTGTGTGTGTGAGGGCCATGAGTACTGTTATGGGCCAATGTTGATGTAATGTGTGTGGGTATGTGTTTGCCCTAGGTTTATGTATGTGTGTCTGCATGCACAGAGTTCCACCATGTGGCTGCCATATACGGGGATTTGTGGGACAGCTACAGACTGTACCTGGCAGGCTTTTGAGATCACCGTCTCTGGCCATGGACACAGAACCTGTGCCTGGCAGGGGTGCTACAGACAGTATCAGGTACTAATCCAGACTGGGTACTAACTTCAGCGGTTGACATATATCCACTGGATCCAGGTCCCTGCTGGGACTGGCCAGAGCAACGTGCATGTGGTCTTCTACGATGGTCTATGGACAGCCCCCCCAACATTGCTGGGGCTGGTACTGGCACTACGGGAGTGGCTGTGACTTGCTGGACGTCCACGGTGACCTCCAGCTGCTGATGTTGCTGGCATAAGTCCATGTCGACGTCTCAACCATCCCGCACTGTCCTGACACATGGACATGACATTGTGGAGGACATCCAATGTCTCACCCCAAAGTCTATCAATGACCTCAGTATAATTAAGTATGGCACCTGCTAGGTCACGGATACTGTCATTTACAGAGGTGTTATGAGCCCTCTGTGCCCTTAGTCCCTGTCTGGTGTACTGCTCCATTCGTGCCTGTGCTTCGATGACAGCCTGGAACATGCGTGTGGTTGAAAGAGTTGTGGCACATCTGCCAGGGGCATGATGACCAGCAGTGCTCTGACGAGAACCCCTGGGCATCTGCCTATATGGTACCATTCCAGACATCTGGCTATGGCTGCTGTGTCCTGATACATGTGCCATAGATACCACACTGTCCTGGCCAGTGCCAACTGTACACTGTCCCTCAGCTAAGGGCAATGGTGATGTGTGCATGGATGGGGTGGAGACTTGTGTACTGCCAATTGGTGGCCCAACAACAGACCCTGACAACCTGCCTGTGCCTCAACACACCTATCCTCATGATCACTGTCTGTCTCAATGACATCAGGTTCCCTGCTGTACTGAACCAACCCCACCTCAGCACCTGTGAGAGGAAAACAGGAAATACACTTTAAGACCTGAACATGTCAGACCACATGCACACATGCACATGCACACATGCACATGCATACATGTGCACATGCACACATGCACACATGCACACATGCACATGCGCATATGCGCACATGCACACATGCGCACATGTGCACATGCACACATATGCACATGCACACATGCACATGCACACATGCACATGCACACATGCACGTGCACACATGCGCACACACACACATACACACATGCACACACACAAATACACTCCTCCCTAAAGCAGACACACACACACACACACAACACCAGCAATCTCAGAACATACACAAAAGCAGGTGATGGTGGGGTACAGTATCACAAGCAAAACGGTCATATCACACATGTCAGCATGCAGGACATGTGTTGCTCAACAGCATGCAGTGCAAGTGTAGACAGTCCTTGTTACTAACAGTATACATGGCTTTGATGCATGTGTTTTGTTATTAGGTGACTGGCCTCCCCCTGGAATGCAATGCATACATGGACACAACATTGCTGTGCAAGTATTCAAAACTCTGTATTGTACTGTGCACCATAACTCAGAGGTCTACATACCATGGCTGGATGTGTATCAGTGTGTCAGATAGGTATCCAATGCTGATTACAGCCTCTGTGTCTTTAGCAAATAATTGTGGACACAGTTTTAGCACATGCATGATGAGTATTCACACAACATCATCAGTGGTGCATGTATAATTGATGGAATACCATTCGTCCACATACCCAATGTACAGTAGTTATGGTGAGTGTAGATCATATTGTGGACATGTCAGTGTCATCCAAGACATGGCATGCTAAAACACAACTGCATATTTAAATATCACACATACCCAGTGTGTGTCATATGACCTAGCTACTCAATAGCATCACAAGACATATATGTGTCAGTTGTGCAAATGGTGATTGGTATGCATATTGTTTAGTGGTGCATATGTTTGCACACACACAGCATTGAGGTGTATAGAAATGAAAGCTATGTGTAGTACTGTGGTTACAATAACTGGATGGGGTATAGTACCATAGGCTATCATCATGAAACATCATGTGGCCACTCAAGGCTACAAATGTTTCCCAAACCAGCACTGATCATGCTGTACCAGAACTGTACTACCTTGGCTACATTCACTATTTCACAACCAGTTGTTACATGGGTTTGTAAGGAGGTCAATAAGGAGCATTCTCTGACATGAATGTGTAGTGTGTTGCAGAGTGTTTAAATGCCCCATGATAGGCCTCTACCCCTCAGGTATATTATGTGTAATGTGTGGATGAGATTTTGGATACTGGAGTGTGTCTTTACAGAGGGTCTGTGAATCATTTATGTGTAGCATGTTAAAATGCTCTGTGTATGACATAGTTGTGTATGTTATGTGCATGTTGACTATCAACTTTGCCTATCCAATGGTCACTACAGTGTACCCACATTTGTTTGAGATGATCTGGGTATTGCATGTGTTTGAGGCAGCTAATCACATTAGTGAGATGTGCGTGGTGTTACACCAAACATGCACAGCATGCATTATGGGTATGTGTGTTACATGTGTACATGGCCTACACCTTAACTATGACATGCGCTTTTTTATTTACAATAATAAATGTAGAAAACACTCACCAGCATATGTCCACTGCCTTGATGTCACCCCAGAGGGACCTACATAGAGATGAGACAGTTTGTCAGTGGCCACAACTGTGGCATTGCTACAGTGTGTTTGCAATCTTACAGTAGAACAACAGTTTACATTCACAAGCCTACAGATTATGCACCAAATGATCAGTATTGCACAATAACAGGCTCCACATCTTCTAACTACACACTCCACATCTTACATATGTATGATCTACCATTACAGATAACAGTAGTCTACAGATATGCCATGTTACCTGCATGCTCCATGTGTGCTTGCTGGGTGGCTCCAACCTCCATCATGGTGTATGTCTGCTACTGTTGTTGGGCAGGTGCCACGAGGCTCAGGAGCAGCTCCTCCACTCTGGTGAGGGGGGATGGATATTAACACCACCTCCTGTTGCAAGCTGTTGTCTCCACACATCAGAAGCATGCTGACGGACATGTCTCAGTAGATCACTGCAATGATGGCATACCTGCTCATATGTCCGGTTATGCAGGCCTACCTCATTTACCCTCTGGACAACATCTTGCCACATTGCAGTACACTCCTGCTGGTTCTGGCTGGGTTGTGAGAACATTAGACTGTAGTGCTGAATCATACAGCTAGTAATGATCTCATCTTCAGCACTACTATAGCTGGGATTTCTGTGATGTGCCATGATCCCTTGATGACATAAAGAAAAAATATGTCTGAGCAAGTCATATGGCACATTTAACATTATACAGTACAGATATCACTGAACTGCCATATATAGCAACCTATTAGCTAACTGAGAGTGAAACACTTTAACTACCACTTATCACTGCTCACCCCACAACTGCTTGAAAGTGCCTGGCTCACTCTATCTAATGAACCATGTTCTGCACAGTAACAAAATAAAATCACTATATAAGACTATACAAGAGTACCTGGCACACTGTAAGCAAAACAATGCACCACCTAGCCACAGCAGATATACATCAAGCTGATGTGTAAAGAAATATGTCATCCATCACAATGAGTGTAAGGTCCAGTAAATGTATTACTATTATACCACACAACTTGTTAATGGCAAACCCGTGGCCAAAATATGTGCACAAATGGGAATATAGGTCGCATACTGCTGTAGTCCACTATAAATATTGCTAGATATGCAGTTATATGTTTTACCACACATATGACAGAGGACATGTTACAGACATACCCACACACACATCAGACATAATTACAGGACATAAAGGTATGCCAACCCAGATAATCTTTACGTGTGTACTATATAGTACTGTGTGTCAGTACTTACAAAACCTTAATCTTGAGGAATGTAATCTGCAATGAATACAAGGACCACACAAAACAGTGGATGCAAGCAATGTGGACATACACCATACTTTGCTGTACAGGCCCAGAGCTTCAAGTAGTACTACAGTACACACAGAATTTGGATTCAACATCAGTACCAATCAATAATCATAGATGTAGTGCTTTAGCCTCCAATGACACACCCCAGTTAAAACCAAGGGACTTAATCACACTGTATGCCATAGCACTTTTTCTGCCTAGCAACAGAATACACAGCTTTTGCTGGGATCAAAGCATAACCCATAATACCATGACATAAACAGTTTCCCACTAAGCTATCCCATAAATACATATCTTTGACGTATTCACAAACACATTGACCATCACAGTCAGTCAACAGTACAGAGAATCTATTGCAACAAGTAGATGTATGTGTGTATGAGTATATATGACTCTCTCTCTCTCTCTATATATATATATATATATATATATATATATATATATGTATATATACATATACACATCCATTGGTATACATATACATATATATGTAGGCACATATACATTTCACCTTTCATAGTGGGAATGTCAATTATACAAAGGATGTGAGGTGTACAGTAATTTAATAATATCGTACAGTCTTGTGATAAATGCATTGAAAGTTTTCACAGCCCAGATAGCTTTAGCAGGCCTCACTGGCTTCAAAACTGCAAACTGAACAAACCACCCACACTGTTTAACCATCACATGTCATATACCAGCACTATATGCTGTCTTGTTTGTCACACACTAAAACCTACATACAAATATGCGCATACTAACCTTCACTAACATATATATCTCCACCCTTCACAAACAGTTGCAATATGTCCCCTGCTCTATGCACATATACAGATGTGAATATATATGACACATATATATTTCTCCATATGTGTGTGGCATACACACACAAGGTCCACACTGTTGTAAGTCCCTGGACCTCACAGCTGAACTGTTGGGCCTTGCTGCAACACAAACAGGTGTCACATGTGAACACACACTAACATTAGAGGGGGTATATATAGCTACAAATGTTAGATAAGCATATTAGACTGCTACAGCAGTTGTCAATGCTAAGCTACACTTTAATATGACTATCATGCATGTGTTGCTCTGTCACACCCATGTTTACATAATGGCAGCACTAATCCCCCCAACAGCCATTGGCCACACTACTGTAGAGAACACAGATAACATGGATCAGATTTTTTACATTTAATGCTGAGCTACACATTTCACAGGTATGTCCCACTGCCCACAGGTACACACTGTATTGCCCATAGCAGTAGTTAAGCAGGACATCTGTGCATAGATAAGTACTGCTGCCACATATGAATTATTCACATTATGTAGACTACTCTTCAAAAACATCTACTACATGCCAGTAAATACATATGTGTCACATACCTTTCCTTTGCATGATTTGGTATTATTTCTTTTTCTTTTTCCTTTTCTCTTTCTCTCTCTCTGTCTCTCTCTCTCTCTCTCTCTGTCAGTCTCTGCAATAGAGTGATTGAGTTTGTTGGCAGCGATTGCAGCCTGCTTTTGTAGGTATTTGCACATGAGCATGTGATGGCCTCTGCACCAATTAGTGGCCACCGTTTGCTAATTGCATGCAGCCTGCTGTGTAGTAATTGCAGTAATCACTGTCATAGCAACCCAGTACTATAAATTGCTAACTCAGGTAGGCATGACCCTTTCAGCTTTCCAAGATGGAGATTATCCTTGTTTGCGGTGGACATCATTGTTTAAGACAGAAGGTTGGTATAATTCTTATATCAGAAGCCAGGGGTGTAGCCAGCGATTTACATTTTGTACTCAGACCTAAATGTTGCTGCTTCCAGTACACACTTGTCAGTGTAGAAATGTACTCACCCCTCAAAATGCTAACCCAAGATACAAGGGAGGGTGTACTTTCTTTTCAAATTTTACAATTAACTGCCATACAAAGCTAGTTATTGAGATGTATTCCTTTGACACAAGAATTGTTTGTGAACTGCTGTACTGTGAATATTCATTTACTCAGTTCTAAAGTTTGTGCTTTTTTAGTGTTGACATTAGCACAAGCTGCTCAAGAAAACTGGACACATTTCAGTACTGTGAG
Organism: Protopterus annectens; assembly: GCF_019279795.1. Lineage (NCBI taxonomy): Eukaryota > Metazoa > Chordata > Ceratodontiformes > Protopteridae > Protopterus > Protopterus annectens. The sequence goes on from NC_056739.1 coordinate 1,980,539,510, forward strand.
TATGCTTACCTACATCCTTGGTAGACCCTGCACACACAGGTATATTCTACATTTGGGTAGGGGTGCAGAAGTAAAGAGAGCGTACGTATTATTGTGTGAATTTTATCTTGCTGGACTTACAGGGTTGCTGTGTACATGTTAGTTTATCAAGGCAAGTAGTCTGTCTGCGTAACTCCCAACTGTGGACCTATCCACATGGTAGTCAGAGATTAGCCTGTTATTCTTTGTCTGTGCACCACACAGGTCTTTTCAGCACTAGAGCAATGGCATTGTTACAGTTGGTTGCTACCAGTACATGGCTACATCCTTTTGTATTTCAATGTTGTATTCCTACACAAGGGTATGCTTCCAGAACTCCTTCCAAAGCTATTTGCACAGTGTGTAACAGCAGAAAGGCTGCTATGCCTCTGTGTTTCTGCCTCTGCTGGACCTCTCAAACACTCAGGTACATATTTGAACAGACTCAGGGAAAGTAGAGAAAAAGTCAGGGACACCTTTAAAATATTAGTGTCATTAAGTTGTGACTTTGAGAGAACCAGAGCATATGGTTAATACATCTTTTCTGAAGTAAAAGAAGTGTCTAACTCTTAATTATTCTCATTACGTGTAATTCACCACCTTTCTGGCCAATGTCAGTAGTTTTCGGAGGGATTCAGTGGGACAGAGCTAACTCTTGTTTCAAAATCAGGGACATCTCTGAAAATTAGGGACAGTTGGGAGGTATGGCTTCTGCCCTAAACAGATATGCCAGTGTTTGTCCTGCTGTGATACTGTGTGGGGGTTGTAAAGTGATGGTGTAACATTATTTCCTGCTATAATGGCTGCTTCTCTTATCACAGTCATGTAATGTAATCCCACAACAACTGTTGGTAAAGATCCACAGAACAAGTTGTGTGGTATGGCATTCCTATTTTTCCTTTACATTCACTCATTCTGATGCATGATATATTTATTTCAGCACCAACTTGTTGTATATCTACCGTGGCTTAGTGGTACTTCATGCAGTGTAGTGTGTACAATGTTCCGGGTTCGAGACTGACAGAGGTGTTTTATTTTGCTGCTGAGCAGAACAAGGGCCCTCACATACAGAGTGACTAAGGCACTTTTAAGCAGTTGTAAGTGGGTTTGCGCGGGTTTGCGTGATGCTTAGCAATGCTTAGCTAAGCGCAAACAAGCGCACAATTGCGCAAACCTGCTAACTACTGCTTAATAGTGCTTACTCCCGCTAACCCCCTCACTCATTTCTTTGAAAGAAAAGAAAATGGGGAGATAGGAAAGTGGTGAAAAAGGGGCACAAAGAGGGAAAGACAGTAGGGAAAATAGCTCGGGATGTGCAGGACAGGTGTAGGGAAGGTCCATAGCTGCCCATTTCTTTAACAGCAACAGCTGTGCATATGGAATAAATTTGGAGGTAAATATGAAACCTTCAACCCCTGAGAGAGGGGTGAGGACAACAAAGTATGTTGTAATGCCAATTAAATTACATTTTATGTGTCCAGGGGACATGTGTGCAAAATGGGCAGCTATGTATGGGGCATAATTTTTTGGGGGGAGTAGATTGCCCTTTTTTTTTCACGTGAGAGTGGAATGTGCAGTAGGGGAAGTAGGTATATTTGGAGAGGTAGGTTGGGGAGGTAAACAGACAAGACAAACAATATGCATACAGGGGCGGAATATGACACGTGGTGGGTGAACACCATTGACTGAGAGGGATGTTTGGAAATCGCAAGCCCATGAGCCCAGAGATGGCAACAGTGGAACTGAGATCCCAACCCATGGGCAGTCACCACTGCACCTTCACAGCCCAGAGGGTGGCTGTGCTGGTTGCTGTGTATTAGGGGCAGGCTGACCCGGGAGTTGCACCACTCGTGCCTCAAGCTGGCATAGAGGTTCTGCAACAGAACGCTCGATCTCTCTACGCACCACAGCCCAGACCGTTCAAAGGGTGATAGGTGGCCCTCCTCTACCCATGCTTGCATGGTTGGCCAAGCCCCATCCCCTGCAGTGCTTCCACCTGAAGGTGGCACAGGGCCAATGGAGGAGGAGGTCCCAGGCTGGGCACCGGACATGCTGGTGCCAGGTGCCATGGCCAGCTGAGGTGGGACAGGTGGGTCCGCTGGGACCGGCCTTCCCATACAAACTATGTTTTGGAGAATTTAATAAAGATATGGGTTAGTAACAGTCAACAGCATTCCCAGTTAGTTATAACAGCATGAAGAAGTATTCCTATTAACCCAACACACCAGAGTTTCAACAGTTGAAAAGCAAGCATAACACATGCATATATGGAACAACAGTGGACATTACAACAGCATGCAGGTTTAATTGATGGCAGCAGGCCACCAATATTGTGGTATTTGAACAGGGCACATGCATAGAAATGAATGCAAATATTTATAAACCAATAGGACATATGTCCCAACAAATGTTTTGAGATTAAACATAGCCATTGAGGTGTGGAATTGCATTTTTTATGCACATACAGTAGGGTGCGAAAATATAGCTCAATTAACAACTTATATATCCTTCTAGTTTACACTACATTCCTATTAACTGCAGTTATATGTCCCTTAATTGTATTATTACACTACCCAATGTCCTTCTATTGTGCAATTGGATTTTGCTAGATCATTATATACATGAGCTTTATCTGACATACAAACTGTCCAGGATGCAGATGTTACTGCTACATATTTTGAGAGTTGCTCACACACACTACTGCTGAGTTGGTACACTGACAGCTCTACTTTGATATAATTATCTAGATATGTTCAGGTGAAATTATCAGTTATATGTTAACAGCTCCCTACATTTCTGGCAGCACACTGACATTTCTAGGGAACACAATACCAAGCTACTCATGTGTCAGATTAACCTGTACATGCTGGGCATGAACCAACAGTTAAGGGCTGTAAATATGCATAAAACCTACTGACACTCTCTTCATCCACTTTATATGGGCCTACCCAAGTATGGGTTAACTAACACTGCTTAATACAACAGTAATATTTCTAAAATGCAACAGTATAACAACATATCAAAGAAAATCACACAGATGCACTCCAGGAATTATTCCTTTATTAAAGATTTATTACACCTTTATTTATTGGGTTAAAACACTTTTTTGAAGGCTTTCTCATTTATTTTATATAACAATACATGCAGAATAATTATTAAAGAATTATTATACCTTTATTTATTTGGTTAAAACACTTTTTTGAAAGCTCTCTTATTTATTTTATATAACAGTACATGCAGAATAATTACTAACCTGCCTGGTGATGCAGCCTTTGCAGCCTATCTTCATGGGCTTGCTGATTCATAGCCCAGACACCTGCAGCTGTGAAGTAAATGCAGTGATAATGAGACATACCTATCCATAGTATAGACAAGAATAGCAATTCTTAAATACGTAATACAATGGCTACTTACTCAGTACTGGGGCATTTGCCATCCCACGGGCCTCCTGGATCCACTGGTCCAGTTGATCCTCCTTACGTCGCTTCAGGTCAGAGTAATGGTGCCTGACCTGCTCACCAGTCCGAGAAATGCCAGTGGCACTGGTGAGATCATGAGCTAGACAGTTCCAGGCCTCCATTTTGTATTGGGTGCCCTGGTACTGGCCCCGCAGGATTCCTTCCTCATGATTGTGGACAAGGAACCAAACCATTACTTTGGTCTCCTCAATGCCCCAATGTTGCACTCAAAATCGAGTGCCTTCTCCAACACTGGCCATGCTGACTGCAGAAGGGAGCTACAACCAGTTATGGCACATATTCCCACCTGTGGAGCTTAAATATGCCTCATTTCCCACACTTATTTGTGATTGGCCAGTTTTGAAAAAACTCAGCTGTAGGCACACCTGCTTATCTGATGCTAGCAATGTTTAATATTCCTTTGATAGATATGTGTTTGTTGAAAGTGCATGGTTATGAAATGCTGTCATGGCTTAGTGGTTATGTACTGTGACTATAGTGCACAGAATCCTGAGTTCGAGCCCTGACACTGTTTTTTATTTTCCTACTGGCCAGACCTGAATGGTTAAGGTACAGTAAAGGAGGTGTGGCCATGTTTAGCCGACTTTGCTCAACTTTGCCCGACTTTGCTCAGTGTTGCTCAACATTGTCTGATGTTGCCCGATGTTGCTGGACATTGCCCGACGTTGCACTGGTTAGCGCGGTGTGCAGCTATGCGCAAACATGTTCTATTTGCTCTAGTTTGCACGATGCGCAGCTCCGTGCAAAGACATTGCGCTAGTTAATGCAGTGCTCAGCTATGAGCAATTAAATATAAATATGCTCAATACTGGTAAAATATGTTTAGCAGTGCTTTACATTGCTTAAAATAAGTTACTCATGCATCAGTATGCATAACCATTTCACCTTCCTATATATATATATATATATATATATATATATATATATATATATATATATATAATATTCGTTCACTACTACATATAACATTTCAATGCTTTTTACAAAACTTTAAATAATACATGTCAGGAAATATTTTTGTATACAGATGTCCAACAGAAAATGAAAAGTGTAGTGGTGGGACTCGAACCGGGAATGCCTCTTCTTTGTGCGAAGGCTCTAACCACTACGCTATTGCTATTTCGCTTAATTTGCATATATTTGTCTTATTATCCTCTTCGGTGTCTAAACTGCTAGCTGCAGCTAAGCAATGGGCAAACCCGCACAAACACACGCAAATACGGGCAGCTATATCGGAAATGAAAAAAAAAATTTCTTTTACTTTTTATATTTGTATGGGGTTTACTAAATGGGGGAGTTTAGTGTTAGAATGTACACATGTGAGCGGACTCGCTCATGTAACTAGACATTTCCCGAGTTTCAAACTTGCAGGGGCGTGGATTTTTGGACTGATCGGCAGTCCGACACTTCCCCTACACTCGTCCATGCTTCGTGTTAGTTTTAGAGTTGAGGTAGCTCCCCCTCATTAATATGCATGGCGCGCCGTCTTACTCTTAGACTGGCTCTTCCGTGTAAGACTAATTTAGCCTTACATGGAAGATTAGTGAATCCTGGGGACTATCTTTTATAGAACTTTTCATTTTACTTTCCATTCTCTTCTGAATTATTTTCATAAAAATCTTATATACTTTGTTCAGTACTATAGGTCTCTAATTTTCAATTATATTTTTATCTTCCTTTTCCATACAGTTTAAGTATACCACTGCATAAATCTTTATAGATAAAACCTTAATTTAACCACTTATTCACAAAGTTTAAGAAGTGCTTTTTCTGCCAATTAGTAAAATTCTTATAAAATTGTAATTGAAAATGTGATCTTCTCATAATCACATAATTATTTTCTTTTCATCATTACCAATGTTATTTTCAATATTTTCACTGACATTCTACAAGGAACAACTATGCCTGAACATAATTCTTTTTACTAGGTTCCATATTGCATCTCCTCCCCAAAGTTTCATTGTTTGTAATTTATCTTCTTCTGTAAAAATTTTTATATCTTCTAATATTATTACATCAACATCACACTTACTGCACCAATGTATGATGACTATTCTTCTAGTTATGTTATTGATACTATTTATATTTACTGAAAGTACTCTGAAGTTGATATTATGTTTGTGCTGTATCTTTTCAGAAATTATGTAAATTTGAAATATTTATCTCATTTGCATTATCCATTTTCTTTCTTTTCTCTTTTATACTCACCCCTTTAAACTTTCTTTTTCTGTCTTCTACTCATTTACCAGTAGAATTCTTTTTACCAGTTCACTGTTTTCCAATATATATAGTCCTCAGAACTTATTTCAGAGCCTTCTTCTTCTTTATCTTTTATTTCATTTTTCTCTCTATCATTATCTTTATTTTTACCCAAATCTTACTTCATTTTCTTTTCTATACTTCTCTTTATTTTTACCCAGTTCTTACTTCCATACTTCCTCTTTATCTTTTATTAAGATTGTTTCTTCTCTTCATATACTGTCCTTACTTGTTTTTTTTTTCTTCTTTTTCATCCTTGTTCAAGCCAGATTACAATCCATCCATAAATGCCTGATTTTGTTACATTTATAATATTCAATTCACACTGTTTTGTATCAAGGCCTGTTTCCACACAAATATAGCATTGCCTGTTATCACAGTTACTTATCCAATGGTCATCTTTTTTTACAGAAAAAAACACGTTTTAGGTTGTTCCTAATATTTTACAATACCTGTATTACTCTCTACATTTATCATACTAGGGATATGAACATTTTCTTTTTCTTTTTCCAATTTCAGTACAATATGACAGTCCCATCCACCAGTCTATAATCCTCTGTTATTATACACTTTTCTAATGTTTATAACTTCTTTACAATGATTGCTAAATGTCTGTATTAAGTGCATTTTTTTAACTTCAGTTTGAAATTTAACATGCATTTTTTTGTTTCTCTGTGAAATGCTTTAAGCACATAAGAATTGTGTGGATTACAGTTTTTTTCCTCATGGTCCCTCAAAAAACTTTCCAGAACAGAACCATTCTCAAAAATAATATCACAAAAGATCTCTTTATGAATAAGAATAAAAGCTCTTACCTCATGAGTCTTGCGTTAAATTAAATTAAATTATCCCAAATATCATACCTCTCCAATTATTTTTCTTCTTTGTTCTGAATTCTCACCATGCATTTCCTTTGATTGTTGACATTTCTTTTCCTATGTTTGTCTCTTATCACTTTCCCTGCAGTTTCCTTAATAGTCCTGGCATATGATTTATTTTTCTGGCAATTTTCATTCAAAATGGCTTTGATTCCTCCAGTTGTATTTTGTCCATAATTTCTCCCCATGAAACATCTTTTCCTCTCTTGCCTCACTCTGCAACAGCAGTTCACCCAAAATAACATTTTTCATCACTTCCGAATGGAGGGTTGTAATAACACATCTATCATTGTTTTGAACATTTACTTGCAATGAACCAAATATTGCTGAAACAGCTCCTCAAAATCTTCTATAGCCTCAAACACTGCACCAACATTCATCTCTCTGGTATCCCCATTTTGGATCTCCTAGAGTGCTTTTCTCCCAGCTGCCACTGCACTAGGAATGTAACAAGTATTCTCATAATGAGTAGGGGAAGTTCCTCAGTGCCCTGGCCAAATTTCCCCTTGTCGGTATGAATGTCCCATCAGTTATCCCCTGAAAAGATGATACTGACCTAGTGACACTAATCAGATCGACAAGAGAGTAAGTAAATAAATAAATAAACAAATAAAACATGGGGCACATGGCTTAAACTAAAACAGGAGATCTATTGTTAATAAGATAGTTCTGTGTATATATTTCTATTTACATCAACATGTGATCTGAGTGGCATTTGTGACTATTAATGATGCTAGAATGCAAAACTGGAATGCTGTGCATAGACTGCCATGATTATGCTCAGAAATTGGTTAAATTATATTCTGGTTCAGTAGTGTTATAGTGCCAGACCCAACTTTAACAATACTTAAAGGGATGCTTAGCAATTGTTAAGCACTCCCTTAAGTGTTGTTAAGGTCGGATCTGCACTAAAGGCAGTCAGTGCTGACCAGTTAATAGCAGCAACCAGGCATGAAATGGTTTTGTTTCAACTCCTATTTCTGCCTGCTGTCTGCTTAAGTATACACAGTACTTTGGTTAGAACTGCTTCCCTTAAATAGAGAATATGTAAGAATGTTGACCACTTCGCCACTGCTTTACCACTTTTCAAAGCCAGAACAACACATTGCATTTTTTAAAGCTTACTTTTGGTTAATTTGAATTACATGGAAAAGATAAATCTCCATGCACTATAAAAAATTATATATGGGTCAGTGCTTGTAACCCTGTAGTATGTGTTCTCAACATGGAAGTCAAGATTCACCTTTCAAGCTTTTCGCTCAAGGTGAATTTCTTGGCATCCATTTCTCAAACACATAATAAAGTGGTTACAATTGCTGACCCACTCATAATCTTCTATATTAAGCACACCCAGGAATAAAGATGCTTTTAGAGAAATTCAGTCACTTAAAAGTTCAAAGGTTTTGCATATCAGTCTTCCATGTTATTGATATTACACTGTGAGCTGAGGCTATTTTTTTTCCAGTATTCCCCCTAACAGCTATTTTGTGAAATGTGAACCAATAATGTGTGCCAGTTAAGTCATTTGATAATGTAAAGTTTAAATTCCAATGCTCTAGTCATATGAGCTTGACATTGCTTTATTGATTGCCTACAATATAAAATAATGAATACCTGTTCATCAAGTGAGTATATTCTTGTTCATTGCTGGGATGATCCCCCTTGACTAGTACCCTACACTATTCAATTTTATTTTATCTTATTTTATTATTTTATTTTATCTTCTTTTTCCATACAGTTTTAAGTATACCACTGCATAAAATTCACAAATTTTAAGAAGTGTTTTTTCCTGCTAATCAGTAAAATTCTTATAAAATTGGTATCCTATTCCATCTAATCCCAAAACCAACTATAAATTAACTTTTCCAAGTACCTTATCTAATTTATATAAGGAAATGTCATTGTCCAATTCTTTTTTTTCTTGTTCTGTCAAATTTTTAACATGATATTCTTTTTTTGTATTTCTAAAACATTTACTTTACATAATTTATTACAATATTCAAAATTAATTCATGATATGTTCTTACCTCTCCTCTATCATGGTTTCATTTCATTTCTCTCACTGTACTAGTATCCTCTTTAATTATATTGCTCAAATAAGCTGATGCCTCTTCTCTTTTACTTTGTAAGCAATATGTTTGCTTAAAAATTTATTTAATTTTGTTTTGATTATTTTCATAAATTCTCTGTTCTATCACATAATATCCTTTATAATTTCTTTCCAAATCCCTTAAACCATCCATACACGTTGTTTAATAATTTGTTTTCCTCTTTTCTTACATCTGACTGCCATTCTTAAAAAACTTTTTTTATATTTTTCTTTAAAACCTAGCCACCACTCAGACCAGTTTTTATAACTCACTCTATTGAAAATGTATTCTTCTCATAATCACATAATTATTTTCTTTTCATCATTACCAGTGTTATCTTCAATATTTTCATTGACATTCTACAAAGTACAATTGTGTCTGAACATAATTCTTTTTACTAGGTTCCGTGTTGTATCTCCTCCCCAAAGTTTCTTTGTTTGTAATTTATCTTCTTGTGTAAAAAACTTGCGTCTTCCAAAATTATTACATCAACATCACACACTGCACCAATTTATGATGACTATTCTTCTAGTTATGTTATTGATACTATTTACATTTACTGAAAGCACTCTGAAGTTATCATTATGTCTGTGTTGTATCTTTTCAGAAATTATGTAAATTTGACATATTTATCTCATTTTCATTGTCCATTTTCTTTCTTTTTCTCTTTTGCACTCACCCCTTTAAACTTTCCATTTCTGTCTTCTACTCATTTACCAGTAGAATTATTTTTACCATTTCACTATTTTCCAATATATATATATATATATATATATATATATATATATATATATATATATATATATATATCAGCACTTATTTCAGAACCTTCTTCATTATCTTTTATTTCATTTTCTCTCTATCATCTTTATTTTTACCCAAATCTTACTTCATTTTTTTCTCTATACTTCTCTTTATTTTTACCCAGTTCTTACTTCTGTACTTCCTCTTTATCTTTTATTAAGACTGTTTCATCTCTTCATATACTGTCCTTACTTTTTTTCTTCTTCTTCATCCTTGTTCAATCCAAATTACAATCCATCCATAAATGCCTGATTGTGTTACATTTATAATATTCAATTCACACTGTTTTGTATCAAGGCCTGTTTCCACACAAATATAACATTGCCTGTTATCGCAGTTACTTATCCAATGGTCATCTTTTTCACAGCAAAAACATGTTTTAGGTTGTTCCTAATATTTTACAACACCTGCATTACTCTCTACATTTATCATACTCGGGATATGAACATTTTGTTTTTCTTTTTCCATTTTCAGTACAATATGACAGTCTCATCTACCAATCCATAATCCTGTGTTATCATACACTTTTCTAATGTTTATAACTTCTTTACAGTGATTGCTAAAATGTCTGTTTTAAGTGCCTTTTTAACTTCAGTTTGAAATTTAACATGCATTTTTTTTTGTTTCTCTGTAAAATGTTTTAAACACGTAAGAACTGTGTAAATTACAGTTTTTTTCCTCATGGTCTCTCAAAAAACTTTCCAGAACAGAACCAGTCAAAAATAATATCACAAAATATCTCTTTATGAATAAGAATAAAAGCTCTTACCTCATGAGTCTTCCATCCCAACAGGACCATTAAATTATCTCAAATATCATACCTCTTCATTTGTTTTTCTTCTTTGTTCTGAATTCTCACCATGCATTTCCTTTGATTGTTGACATTTCTTTTCCTGTGTTTATCTCATATCGCTTTCCATGCAGTTTCCTTAACAGCCTTGGCATATGATTTCTTTTTCTGGCAATTTTCATTCAAAATGGCTTTGATTCCTCCGATTGTATTTTGTCCATAATTTCACCCCATGAAACATCTTTTCTTCTCTTGCCTCACTCTGCAACAACAATTCATCCAAAATAATATTTTCCAACACTCCCAAATGGAGGGTTGTAATAACACATCTATCATTGTTTTGAACATTTACTTGCAATGAAACAAATATTGCTGAAACAGCTCCTCAGAATCTTGTATAGCCTCAAACACTGCACTGGCATTCGTCTCTCTGGTATCCCCATTTTGGATCTCCTTGAGTGCTGTTTTCCCAACTGCCACTGCATTAGGAATTGAACAAGTACTCTTATAATGAGTAAAGGAAGTTCCTCAGTGCCCTGGCCAAATTTCCCCTTGTCAGTATGAATGTCCCATCAGTTATCCCCTGAAAAGATGACACTGACCTAGTGACACTAATCAGATCAACAAAAGAGTAAGTAAATAAATACATAAATAAAACATGGGGCACATGGCTTAGACTAAAACAGGAGGTCTTTTGTTAATAAGATAGTTCTGTGTATATATTTCTATTTACATCAACATGTGATCTGAGTGGCATTTGTGACTATTAATGATGATAGAATGCAAAATTGGAATGCTGTGCATAGACTACCATGAGTATGCTCAGAAACTGGTTAAATTATATTTTGGTTCAGTGGTGTTATAGTGCCAGACCCACCTTTAACAGCACTTAAAGGGATGCTTAACAATTGTTAAGCACTCCCTTAAGTGTTGTTAAGGTCGGATCTGCACTAAAAGCAGTAAGTGCTGACTAGTAAATAGCAGCAGCCAGGCATGAAATGGCTTTGTTTCAACTCATATTTCTGCCTGTTGTCTGCTAAAGTATGCACAGTACTTTGGTTACAACTGCTTCCCTTAAACAGGGAATATGTAAGAATGTCAATCACTTCCCCACTGCTTTACCACCTTTCAAAGCCAGAACAACACATTGCATTTTTTTAAAGCTTACTTTTGATTAATTTGAATTGCATGGAAAAGAGAAATCTCCATGCACTATAAAGAATTATATGTGGGTCAGTGCTTGTAACCCTGTACTATGTGTTCTTAACATGGAAGTCAAGATTCACCTTTCAAGCGTTTCGCACAAGTTGAATTTCTTGGCATCCATTTCTCAAATAATTTTCCTATATTAAGCAAACCCAAGAATATACACAAATTCAGAGAAATTCAGTCACTTAAAAGTTTAAGGGTTTTGCAGATCAATCTTTCATGTTATTGATAATACAATGCCAGCTGTGGATATTTTGTTTTTTTTTCCCAGTATTCTCCCCTAACATCTCTTTTGTGAAACGTAAACCAATAATGTGTGTCATGTAATTAATTTGATAATGTAAAGTTTAAATTCCAATGCTCTAGTCATATGAGCTTGACATTGCTTTATTGATTGCCTGCAATATAAAATAATGAATACCTGTTCACTAAGTGAGTATATTCTTGCTCATTGCTGGGACGATCCCCCTTGACTTGTACCCTCTACTTAACAAGGGTGTCTCTTTCTCTCTCACTTTTTCATTGTATTTGTGAAGCTTGCAATAGCAGATTGTCATTACCAAATTCCATGTTTTAAAAATACCTCCAGATTAAATAAAATAAAAGAATGTTATTTTTTCTTGGGATACTTGGGTATGATCATACTGAATAATGTTGTAACAGGAACAGTTGTTTTTTTTTTTTTTTTTTTTGCAACTTTACCATTGAAATCAGTGAGATTGCAGAGTTGTGGGATTAAGGAAGTTTTTCTTGGATAGTCTAAAGGTGGACAGAGATTGAACACTTGAGCTTCAGTTACCCAAAGTCCAGCCCATCGAGGATCAGAGTTCCTCCATAAGAAATCACTGTCAATGAGTTTTGCTGGCAGTGATGTCCTTCTTGGGGAATTTTCCCCTTCTTTAAATAGATGCGACCATAGAATGGGTATATATATATATATATATATATATATATATATATATATATATATATATAGATATGTTCTGGGTGTGTCAGGGTGTGTGTATGGGGGGGGCTTGCCCAAAAAAACTCAAAGTGTTTTTTCAGCTATTTTATCAGATCATTGGTACATTGAGCTTCATCCACTCATTTCTCTTTACCCAAAGTTACATGATCTCAGAACTGCTATATTTATAGATGTGGGTTGGGGAGTGGGTGGTTATGGGGACTTGTTTCTTGCAAAATGTCTTTTGTTCCACACTGTGACCTACCCTGATATGGTGATCTGCTGAACATCCTTTTTCTGTCAGTCTCAGTACCATAAATGAACTGTCATCTAATAGACACCATTCCTAACTTGCAGTTTGCTTATGACGTACTGTGTCACAGTTCACTGCGACCTGTGGGATGTCTACAGGCTTTCTACAATTTAGAGCACTAAGGACTTAACCACAGAAATAATTAAACATTGTAACTTACAATGAATCATATTTTATTTATTCATTGCAAATGTATTCATTGTGTACTTAAAATGAGCTCACTAGTGATTTTCCTTTTTTAGGAGAGACTCTAGAGGAAAAAGAGGATAAATGACTCACTCAGCATTTTCATATTTAAACGATTATCACTCAAGCACTACAGAGGAAAAGAAAAAAATTATAAATGAAAGATGCAGATGACTACTACTTTTACATTTTTGCATTATTCATATAGAAATGTGATATAATAAAAGGATTTGCATTGAAATGTACCTTTTTTAATAACAAATGTGTGGTCATTGTCTTTGATGGCATTTAATGACAGAATCCTCATTGCTTTGTCCCCAAACTGACTGAGGAAAAATGTTGATGTAAAAATCAAAGACAAACTGAAAAATCATGAGCAGTTGATGGATTCAGGTTTAGACCCCATATCTTAACTGATAAGAAAATAAGTCTTCTGTTTTATTCAGTCATTTCTATACACGTATTACTGCTTGGGAGAATACCCTGGATGTGGAGGTGAGGAGTTGCAAAGGGTTACCACTGCTAATGGAATATTTCTTATTTTACTCAGAACAGTTTGGCTTAAATCTGAATAAATGCATTAAATATTAATATTTGAAAAGGCCTTAATGAATCCACCACATATATCCAAAATTATATGCATTGAAAAAGATTATTCAAATACTGTTTGAGTCTTGTCACTGAAAACTGAATACACATTTATCAGAGGTATCTGATGGGTCCCCTGACATTGCATGCAGGGGAGACCCCATGCACTCCTAAACATAAATGATAGGTCTGAAGTCATAGCTCCTCTGAGCAAGCTGTAATTCACTGCAGCTGTATTCTGTTGTCTGCATGATTCAGGGAACATAATTTTGAGAAATTTGTTTTATTGAGCCTTGTTGTGGTTGTGCTAATGTTTTGAATAGCTAGCAAGAAATAACAAGAGATGGCACTGTATACAAACGTGAAATGATGTGTCTGATTTTAGAGCAGACTTCTGAGTACTAAGGGGCACAATATGTGGCCATTTAAGTTGTTTTAATTATGAAGTACAAATTTACCTTTGTGTTTAGGCATGCAGAGCTGTATACGTCTGTTACAGATTGCAGTTCCTGAAGCTGGCTGAAGCTTTCAGTGTTTTAAATGTTAAAGTAAATACCTGTGTCTAAGTGACTCAAATCTGATTTGAATAATTTGTTTTTTATTTAGAGAAACTATGTTAGACTCCAAATTCTGTTGTTTGTAAAGAATTAAACACTTTTTCCTCTTCACACTTCTGCATTCTTTCTGATCTTATTTCAAATCTAGCCTTCTGTATTATGCATTTGTTTTCTAAGTCACATAGGCAAATTCTGCTATGGTCCTGCTCCCCCTTGTTTTACTGTACTGTTTTACATTTGTGTAACTATAACATAAGGGAATGTGGGTCTTATTAAGGAACTGCTGCTGCTGCCTTTGTGTAGACATATAACAGGAACTGTGGTTAAGATAACAGACCTTCAGTTAGGTAGACCCTGCAGGCTGGAGTTTGATCCTATAATTCCACTTGCATGCTGTGTTTGTCAGAGCCAGTCACTTAAGCATGACTAATGATCTTGGTTCACCACTCAAAAGAGACAGTTATTTTTTTTCCATTCTAGCTTACTTAAATAAAACAAAGCCTATGCTGTTTCCAGAGTAATCCATATATAGTGTGCATATATCGCACTGTACTTTTCTTATTAACCTGCATGTTGTTTAAAGCTGCATCAAAGCATGTTGATGTATTCATCAGTTTCAAAATGAACCTCTCTCTGACTACCACATTGACTATTCGTCAAAACAGGCAATTATGAAATACATTAGGACATAAAGCTGTCCTTTTTTAATTTTACTAAGTGCTTAGTTTACTAAAATCCTCAGCAATTCACTGCAGTACTTATAGTATGCAAGCACATATACAATGCACACAAAATAGTTTAACCTTACTGAGTAAATGGTGCCTTTAATGGTGATGAAACTAGGCAATATTTCTCTCTTTATATATCAGCACTGTGATAGTTACCTTGTCTTGCTATATCTTTATATTTAATGTGTTGGTGTGGACTTTACACGTGAAATGTTTTCTCTAAACATCTTAATGTGGGAAGTTACAGTAAGTTGATGTATGCCTCATCAAATCTACTGCCTATATGTTGTTCAGTTTGCTTTCTGTGGAGGAATATGATTAGTCAGAAGGTGACTGACTGTAAGATACCCATTATTTCTACTATCATCATCTGCAGTATGTCTGTGGCCAAAAAGTATGATGCAAGTTTGTTTTTTGGATACATAAGCTGGTATTTCTGTTGGTGTCACACCTGAACAAGACACAGACTAGATTAAGCTGTACAACATAAGGCTAATGTGGGTATTAAATATAATTAATGCATTTTGCTGTAGGTATATCTACAACATGTGGCCTGCATGAGACATCCCATGTCTACTTCTCTCCTAAGGATTTATACTGCTTTAAAATAGCTATGTTATGATTTATATTTGTACTGTATAATGCAACCTATGTGCTCTCGCATGAACTTTACAAAATCCTTAAATACATTATGGCACACAGACACACACACATACATGAAAC
Source organism: Protopterus annectens (assembly GCF_019279795.1). NCBI lineage: Eukaryota > Metazoa > Chordata > Ceratodontiformes > Protopteridae > Protopterus > Protopterus annectens. Next base: position 1,980,555,078 of record NC_056739.1, read on the forward strand.
ACATAAACTGCAAAACTTAATTAAGTGACAGTGCTGCATAAACCATATTTACTACTGGCTTGAACTAATTATTTGTCTACTAATCCTGTCTGTGAAAGAGCTTTCAATGACTGCATCACAGACCTGCCAAATAGTGGATGAAAACTCCCATACTGTAAAGAATGCTTCATTAATTATGCCACACACATTACAAAGCCTCATCAATCTATTAGCTTACTTATGTTCATAGGTTCATAGGTAGGTACTAGGCTATCGGCCCAAGGGCCTACGTAATCCTAGCCAACAAGGTTCCCTGGCTTACGCTACCCAAGAAAGTTATTTTCCTGTGCCACTGTCGAGCAGAGACACAGAAGTGATCCCCGGGGTGTATTTCCTATTTCCCATCCACTCATCAAGATTTTTCTTGAAGAGTGCTAATGAAGAACTTTGCTTGACATAGATGGGTAACCTGTTCCAGAGTATGGGAAGTCTCTGGGACAGGAATCTATCCCTCCAGCATGTCCTGTTTATTGTAGTGACAAGGTTTAGGTCCCTAGAGCGTGTAGCTTGGAGGGATTGGGATTTCTTTAGGTGTAGCATGTCCAATAGCTCTGGGTTTGACATAGCTTTATATGTTAGGCAGAGATCATCTCGGAGTAGGCGATATGCTAAGGAGTAAAGCTGGAGTTTTTTAAGGCGGTCAGTGTATGTATTTGTTTGAGGCCAGTAATCCTCTTTGTGAGGTACTTCTGTGGCCTTTCCAGCTGCTGCAGATGTCTTGTGAGGTACATTCCAAAAGGGGCATTGTACTCTATAATGGGTCTAATGAGTGTCAAGTAGAGGGGAACAATGACCTTTTTTTTCCTGGATGAGAACCCTTTTATGATGAGGTGTGCCACGTAGAAGGACTTCCTGACTACTGTGGCAATGTGACTATCAAATGAGAGACTACTGTCCACCTGGGTCCCAAGGTCTCTTATCACACATTTGGTGTTATGCAGATTGCTGCCTATGTGGTAGTTCATGGGTACAGAGTTTTTACCAAAGGGGATGACACTGCACTTTTTGGCAATGAGCTTGAGGCCATCGCTCTGACACCAGGCATCTATCTCAGTGAGGCCCTTCTGTAGGATGCCCACATCATTTGGGGACTTGACTATGGCTCCTAGTTGGCAGTCATCTGCGAACTTCATTAGCCAGAGGCCTTCTGTGTTAGCCTGTACTTCAGAGAAGTAGATACCAAACAGGAGAGGTCCCAGGGCAAAACCCTGAGGTACTCCACTTGTCACTGCTTTGAGGTCAGATTTGGAGTCTGCAACTTTTACAGTGTAGGTTCTGTCAGTGATCCAGTTGGCAACCCATCTTGTGACGCAGGGATTTATACCTAGTTTAGTGAGTTTAGCTATAATTCCAGAATGGGGGATGGTGTTGAAAGCCTTGGCGAGGTCATAATAGGCTGTGTGAACCACCTTACCCTCATCTACCGCTTTGGTGACTGCCTCAAAGAAGTAGATCAGGTTCAGGAGGCATGATCTGCCTTTCACAAACCCGAACTGGGTGGGATTCAGAGTTTGGAGGTTACCAATGTCTTTGTTTACTTTACATGTGAACTCAAAGTATCACACTTCTAAAAGGAGGACAGAGGAACAGAATAGCTAGTTGCTCATAGGTGACAGTGTGTGAAAATGTTTGTAGTTTTTACAGTATCATTTTTGCAGTCATCATTTTAATGGCCTACTGCTTTCTATACCTTAGCATGTACCAGTATTTTAATGGCCTACTGCTTTCTCAGCCTTTCTGTACTTCAATATGTAGCAGTGTGGTACAAGATCCTTATACTTGGGAGGAAGGAAAAGCATGACAGTTATAATTTATAAATAATAAGACTTGGGGATTAATTGTTCTTTGGGAGAAATTTATGCATAACTGTATAAAGGGGGTTAAGTGCTATTCTTTCATCATTCTCCAGAAAATGGGTTCTTGGAGCTCTCTTGGAAATCTTGTTTAAACACTAGTTTCCTCTTGCAGCAAAAACGTAGATGCCTTCTATTAGTCTGTAATATCTAGTGGCAGGACAGACAACAAAACATGTAGCTGTTGTCAGAAATATACTGAATGTATTATATGGAACACTGGCCATACAAGGCAAACACATTCTGTACTCTAAGTAGATGACTTATGAGAAGGAATATACTGTATGACTATATATGATCCTTCTGTATTGCAGATCTAATTTCTCTGAAAAATAATCTGCTAAAAATGTTTGAAAGCTAACCATAACTAATGAAACTAAATAGTGGGGCTCCATTTTGTGCACCTCATTTATGAATGTTATCGTGTTTAGCTCTAAGACATGTATAGCATGATCCTTTTATCCAGTATAAAGCCACTGCATCTGTGATTCTGAATGTTGTGTGGTATGACTCAATGTGTGTATGTGTTTGTGTGTGTGTGCGTGGGCAGGAAGAAGGAGTGGTTTCATGTCTGTACACTATTCTGGTCTGAACTACTGTGGCAGAGTGAAATTTTCAGGGGAGGAGTAGTGAAAGGATAACGTTGATCAACTTATAAAATGTGTGAGTGCATTAGTATTATAGGGGACTATTCATTGTGTGCTTAGAAATTTATATAGTCACAATTCTTTCCCATCAGAATGGCTGTTATGGCATTGTATCATTAGTGAAATCGTAACAAAGCACTAAGCAGCAAATAGTCATCAGTGTCACTAAGCGAAGAATGCATGCTTCCATCTGATGTAACATCAGTGGATTAGAGGAACAAAGTTTTTTATTACACTCTAACTTATTTCTCTTAAATAATTTTGTGGGTGTCAAGGAAAAAGCAGAGTTAAGGTTCTAACCAAAGAAGTGAGTGGCAGTGCTAAAGAGAAAGAAATGGGGAAATAAGTGAGGTTGTTGAGGTATGAGAGGTTCAGTAATTATGACTCTTTTTAACTAAGAAGAAAATTAAAGACATGAATTGGAAGGTGTTATTGCAGAATTTTGGGGGCTAGAGAAAAGTTAGAGTATCAGGTATGCAGCATTGGTAGGATGGAATGAGGAAGGGAGGATTATACGTTATCACAGTTTTTTTTGTATTTGCTAAGCCATGTATACACACTTACCAAGACGTAAAGTTAAAGGATGTGCATGAAATATCTGATGGATATATGTAGAGCTGAGAGCTTAAAACAGGGAACTAAAGATGGACAGCAGTTAAGACATTAGGAGATTGGTAGAAGACAGCTCTTGTGATGGGTCCCTACTCCAGGCCAGCAATCAAGAAGACTCAATCCTCACCACTGTCTACGTTGAGGGACGGTCACTAAGAGCAAAGATGGATTCACACAGTATTTTCAGATGCAGCTCTCTGTACCAAGCACAATTTCCATTAAGAGCACAGAGGAAGAATGATCCAGACCTAAGGATGGACTCTCTTTCTCTCTCCAGACCCACACAAAACTCCACACTGACCACTTTGGAGCTCTGTCTCCCTGCTCCCAGTAGATGACACACACACTTGGATATTTGAGTTTGACACACACACAAACATACAGACCTAGGAGAAGGTGACACGGATTTACTAGCCATGCCCCTTTCTGCCCAGACTCTGAGGTAATCATGTTGCCACCAGTCAGCTACCCTAAGGCTCTTACAAAGGGTACCCAATTATACTGTGTAAAATTAATACTAATACAAATGGTAGGGTGTGACCAAAGCAGCAGAGCTTTCAGGAGTGGCCACAGTGTCACTAAAACAAGCATTAATATTCTCAAGATGTTAAAAATATTTGCTAAAGTACCAGCCACAATGAAAGGTATTAATATATTATAATGATAGATAATAAAACAGAAAACAGGAGAATACTAAATGCAATAAACAATAGTTACAACCACAGAGATATAAAAATAATACAGCTGTATAGTTTCTCACAGATGCAGAAAGCAGTACTAAGCTATTCTCACAAAATGTTCCTGACTGACTAAAGAATTACTGTTTCCTGACTACTTACTAAAGCAAGGCAAGTGGATGTGTGCTGAGTGTCTTACCACAGCAAAAGCCAAATGACGTCTCTATTTGTGTAGATGTGTGAGATATAAATCCTGTCAGAAATCTTTCCTGTCAGGTTCCAAAGTGCTGCTGCGAGAGTTCCAAAGAAACCAGATGCTGGTTAGAGGATGACATCACCTCCGGTCACCTGACTCTGGTACAATACACACACAGAGCTTTGCTAAGATTTGTGGCAACATCTTAAAGCTATAGCACAGTTTCAAACATTCCACCCTTCTAGGGTTCTCTAATAAACATACATGGTTGATCAGTTACAACAATACAACCTAATATACATGCATACATTCTTTCTGTCCAACAGGACCTACTGTTGATGCATTTTTAACAGTAACTTTACAAATATATTTTAACTCAAACATCTGAACAAATCAGTGTGATAGTCAAATAACATAAAATTCTTTACAAATCTCCAACTAGCTATGCTGGCATATGTACATATGTACTGCCCTACTCTCCTTAGCACAGATGTCACTACCTCATATCATCACAGATGTATGTAGTTGTATCATATCAGAGGTTGAAGGGTATGAAGGTGGAGTTGACGGAACTTGGTGCAGTTGAAAATAAAGTTTTTTTTTTTGTTTTTTTTGTTAGTAAAGGGGTATCTTTGGAAATTAGAGAGGATGCAGGAAAGAGATTTAATCACAAGGTTAAGAATAATCCAAATGGTGACAGTGGAGGTTAGAAACAGAGAATTACTAGAAAACGGTAAATACCACAGTAGTATATTGGCAAAAAGTAATAAATCAGGGTATTATTAGGCCTGAACATTTTTTCAAAAGAATCAAAAGGGTATTTTAAGGGAGTCTGAGAAGGTAAAAAGGGAGTTTAATTTAGAGAGAGAGGAATATCACTAAAATATGAATAAACTGAAAAGCTGGTTCAAGAGGAGAAGGGGCAGTTGTAAAAAAAGTTGTGAGAGTGGTATTATGGATGGTTAGGAGCTAGAAAAGGCTATGGAAGATCTCTCATGACTTGGGATAGACAGAAGGAAGACTTTGAAAAGCTTGACTAGAGATAGATAGGTCTAGTTAGAAGATATGGTATGGAAGGGGGCTTGAGATGTATTCATAGGTGTGAAGAAGACAGGGCCAATGGCAGACTTGCAGAAGAGGTTATTGCACAGGTGGTATAAACTCTTGCTAGATTAATGAAGGAGATGTTAAGTAGGTTTATAGGTCCAGAGATTATTACTAGGCTAACTGCCCTTGGGGGCCATTTTAAGCCTAGCTAATTACCCAATGTGAGACTCAAGCCCTACACCTTGTGTCTGCAAGGTAAATACCTTAACCATTATGCCAGCCTCCCACCATAGAGATGATGTATTGTAGATCTGAAAAAGTGGTACTGGATAATTGGCATCTATAGTGGTATCGAGAGCAGGCTGGAGGTTTACAGATAGAGTTAGCTTGAGTATGACAGATATTTGGTGGTTCTGTTTATTTAGAGGTAGAGAGATGAGGAAGAGGTGGATGAAAGAAGGGGGAGTGGAGTTAATGCTTACTGAAGGATGGGTGAAATTTGGGATAGTGAGGCACTGGAAGGAAATAAAGCCAGTGATGAAAGTATGGAGTAGTTGTGTGAAGTGAGTATAGAAATTTTTTTTGGTGAGACTTCAAAGAGGATGTTAGTGTAGAATAGTCGGAAAAGTTTAGGAAAAGCAGATAGAAAAGAGAAAACAATGAGCAGGTGGGGATAAGTGGTGAAGTGAATATAAATCAGACAGGGTGAAAGCAGTGATAGCATAAAATAGATATATCTTTGATTCATAGGTTAATAGCAAGTTACTAGGCTAGTGATGCCTAGGCTAGTGATGCCTAGCCATATTAATCCCAGTTATCCCCATTTGTTCTTTTTGGGTAGTTCACAGAATGAATTTATGAACAGAGTGGGTTTGTGACCAACACTGGCCACCCCATCCATGAGGGACATGGGTGCCACCACAGAGGCAAATTTGTCATCTCCCATCTAATTATCTAGGTTGCATTTGAATAGGGTCAGTGAGAAGCTTTGTTTTACATTAATAGGAAGTCTGTTCTAGAGAACAGACAGTCTCTGGGAGACATATCTGTCTGCCCAGCATGTTCTGTTAATGTTACAGGCTAAGTTGATATCCCTAGAGCGAGTGACTCTTGTGCCATTTGACTTGTGTATGTGCAGCATTTCCATTAGGGCAGGGTTAGAGATTGCGCGATAGGCCAAGTACAAGTCACCTCTCAGAAGCCTATAAGATACAGAGTAAAGTGACAGGGCTTTCAGCCTGTCTGTGTAGATCATGGTTTGGTGTCCCTGTATTTTTTTAATGAGAAATTTCTCACGTCTCTCCAGCTGCTGTAGGTGTCTGGGAGGTACATGCAAATACTCTATTAGTGGTCTGATGAGGGTCAAGTACAGTGGAGTTACAACATCCCTTGACCTGAATGCTATGCCCTTGCTTATGAGTTGCACTACATAGAAGGCTTTTCTTATCATTGTGGAAACTTGGTGGTCGAACGTCATATTGCTAGCAACTTTTGTTCCCAAGCCTCACACCACTGGGTTGGAACTCAGGGAGGTGCTGTCAATATTGTACTTTGTTGGGAATTCCATTTTGCCAAAAGGAATAATAATGCATTTTTTTTTGCATTTAGCTTTAGACCATGGCTTTGGCACCAGTCAATCGTTTGTGTTAACCCCTCTTGTAATATGTTGACATTGTTGGGGGACTCAGTGATTGCTCCCAATTTGCAATCATCAGTGAACTTGGTGAGCCAGAGGCCATCTGCTTTGGCCTGGACATCTGAGAAATAGATGCCAAACAGTAAGGAGTCCAGCACAGATCCCTGTGGTACTCCACTGGTGATGGGTCTACTGGTGGAAGTGGAGTCAACAGTTTTGACAGTGTGGTCTGCCAGTGAGCTAATTGGCTACCTAGCTATTAATGTAAGGATTAATCCCTAGCTGGGAGAGTTTCTCAACAATGCCAAAGTGGGGGAATTGTGTCAAAAGTCTTGGCCAGGTTGAGATAGGCTGTGTCTTACCTTGTGCTCTGTCTTACCTTCATCCATGTCTTTGGTGACATTCTCAAAGAAGTCTACCAGGTTTAATAAGCATGATCTACCCGTAATGAAGCCAAACTGAGTTGGGACCAGTGTTTGGATGTTGCCTATGTTCTTGTTGATAAGGTCCATGATATTTCTTTCTATGGCTTTGCAAATGAGGCTGGTTAGACCTATGGTCTGTAGTTCTCAGTGTCAGTCGATGGTCCCCCTTTGTGCAGGGGAATTACTGTTGCTGTTCTCCATTCTGCAGGAACATACCCAGTTCTCAAGCTATGATTAAAGAGAACACCCAGTGGGTCCACTAGGTCTTGTTTTAGATTGTTTATTAAGCAACCTGGGGTATTATCTGGTCCCATTGAAGCTGTGTTTTTTTGCCTTGGCAAGCGCAGAGATGAGCTGTTTTCTAGAAATACTGGGGAGAGGACTGATGTCAGGTATGCTTTGGGATATGGTGGGTGGAAATAGCAGGTCTCTTCGCTTGCAGGTTGACAATATTTCTGGTGTAGTATGAGTGATCCCATCCACAACCAGTTCTGCACATAGCTGGGCATTCTCTATTAGACTTCAGACATAGTTAAAGAATGCCTTATGATTATCATTGGCTAGGGATGTGATTTTAGCTTCATAATTTGCTTTAGAAGACTTTACAAGATTTCTGATTTTCTTGTTTAGGCTCAGGAAGGAACTCTTCCTCTGCAGAGTGATATCCCTCTTGCATTTGATCAACAGTTTTTTCTTGTTATATAATCTGGTTATACTTGAAGTCCACCATCGTGGCTTGTTTTTACAGGAAGACCTCGTTTTGATCCAGTCAGGTACAGCAGAGTTTATGCAGTCGCTTAAGTGTTTGTACAGGGCATTTGCATATACTTCTACATAGTAATAATTGATGTCTGCAATTGTGGGTGGTATGACGCTTTTTATACCATTGCTTAGTAGGCTGTAGTTAGCTTTGGTAAAGTTTTTTATAATGTTTTTTCCTGTGAGGGTGACAGTTCCAGTAGTTACTTCAAATGAGACTGATTTGTGCTCTGACTTAACCAGTGAGGGCATCATGCATGGGGAAGTACTGTGACCCCGCCATGTTGGTGAGTACTATGTTCAGAACATTATTGCTCCTAGTGAGGGTGCAGACTATCTCTTCCAGAGCATTTGTGCCCAGGAACCTCTGGGCAAGTGTGTTTTTGCTCATGTATGTCTCCCAGTCTATGGAAGGATAGTCAAAATTGCCCATGACTAAGGTGTTAGGCTGTATGGTGAGGAATTCCAGCAAATCAAGGTAGGTGGCATACTTATCCTGGTTCATGTTGGGGGTTCTATAGCTAGCAATAATATGGTATAGTACTTTCCCAGTAGTTAATTGGACATGGAGTAGTTTGAGAAAGCCATGCTGTTTGACCAGTCTCAAAATGTATTTGGTTTGAATAAAGATGGATACACCTCCACCTTTGGCTCCTTCATGCTGATTTTGAGGTCTGAATGTGTGGAAGATATTGCAGCCTTGCACAGCTGGGGTGATCTCAGCAGCCTTAAACCATGTTTCGGTAACTGCCTAGATGCCAGCATCCTCCAAGGTGAGGAGTGCTTCCAGGGAGTGTAATGTTGTGCTTAAACTCTTAGCATTAAGCAGCATGACCCTGAGTTTGTCTTGATTAAATTTTGTTATGTTGGAAAGTTTGTTGGTTTGCTATTACCCTAAAAAGGCACTATGGGGAAAGCAAGGGCCTTTGCCTGTATCCAAAAGCCTAGGGGGACAGCTGCAGATCATCTCTAGGAAAGCAGCAAGATCTGTCTACTGTATCTTCCCAGGCAGACAGATACTGGATACCCCTGGACTGGCAGCAGAAGCTAAGCCAATTGTCTAAGTCAATCATTTTTTGTTTATATTGTGGCATCATCCTGGGTGAGCGAAGGATACTGCTTAGCGCTAAGGACATACCTGTCTGGGACACATAATCAGAGAGTTCCATCATGTCTCTCTTCATATAGTCCACAGAGGTATATCTCAAGTCATTCACTCCAACAAGGACTATGACAAAGTCATAACAGTACTTGTTGTTGAGTGACTTGAGTGCATTCATGATTTGACAGATCCTGGCACCTTATAGGCAGCTGACCATGACCTTCTCCTTGTCCAGTATGGTGAGGGGACATCTGTGTGTCTCAATATGAAGTCACTTATGACCAAGACATCTGATGTGTTTTGCCTTAGGGGCTTATTTGTTGAGACATGGGTGTGTGTGTTGATATGTGTAGTGGTTTCTTTTTGCTTAGTGGTGAGTAATGGTGTTGTGCGTTTGGGAGATCTCTGTTCTTTTGGTAGGCTTTTAGTGAGTACCTCAATATGTGTGGGTTTATGTTTTATGACCTTATTTTGTGTGAGCGGTGAGGTTTGTTTGAGAGGTGAAGCATGTATGCTGACACCCTGTTTGATGTTAGTTTGTTTTTATGTGAGAGAATTGACTCCAATTCCACAGTTTATTTGTGTCTCTCACATAGGTCATTAGTTTGCCTTAGGAGTAAATGGTGTCGGTATATATGAAACAATTACTACATTGTCTCAAGATACCCATATCAATCAAGATGGCAGGGGAAATGATGAAAAACTGCCCATCTGTTGTGGCAGGATTTTTCTGAATGTGGTATTTGGGAAAGAAGTGGGCTGGCTGCACTTAGGACTTTGGCTTAACTAGTGGGCTACTGTCACTTGGAGTAGCAAAAGTAGAGGGTGCATAGTATGTTGTGGGTGATAAGTGTGGGAACACTGCTTAGAGTGCAACTGAGTTGCCCTTTGCTCAGCAGGGAAGCTTGTGGGGTTCTACTGGAAGGTCTACAGGGAAAAATGATGTTCCCAGGTGTTTGCATCTGTACAGGGCACTGCTAAACCCTGTTGCTCAGTGAGCAGCAATGAGCAGATGTGAGGCTTATATACAGGTGAATTTAAACAGTTTTTATGACAACTACCAAAAGGAAAGCCCCAAACTGAACCTTTTCAGCAATCCCACAACTCAGATGGGGCCTGAGCTACACACTTCTGCCACAAACGTCCAGGGAGGCCCTCTTAATGTAAGATGGCTGGTTTAAGAGCACAGTGATACCAAACAGTCTAGATTCAGCAGATCTGAAACTAGCCTATGCTATGTAAGGTAAGGAAAAACAATTTCTAGATGGGAAGGAATAGGGGAGAGTCAGTTAAGGGTGAAAGTGTGAGTGTTTAATAGTATACTATTAGATGACCTGCAGTGGTACCACTCTCTGCACAAACTGGCAGCTCTTCGAGCAGCTGTGAACAGTGGGAGAATATGGAGAGCATTTCCTATACAGGATTCAGTATTTCGGAAGCTTGTTTAGTGTGTTTGTATGTGTGCATGTCTGTATTGGAGGAGAATGTAACATACTGATTAAAATGTTGTACAGACAGATGCTAATTTTTGTAATACGTTGGTAATAATGATGTAATAATCTGTAGTTGTTCAATACATCATATACAATCCACTGTGACCAGTACAACAAAACATTATGGAATCATTTCTGCTGAAATCAGTACATGGAGATCAATAAAATGTCCACTTAAACAGAAATACTACTAGGAGAGGATGTTAGTCTGACAAAAAAAATGAAAATTTAAAGCAGGTGCCTTAGCTAAGAATCAAGTATTTATTTTTTTAACCCAGAAGATCCACTAACCAATATCCATTTTATTTGGAGGCCCATGGAGAAAATTTCCAAAATACAACTAAAATACAGCTAATAAAAAAAGGATATAGAAAAAGAATACAGATACAATGCAGTCAGTGCAAAACAAAAATAACACAGTTCCACAGTACACAAGAATAATTTCATAGATAATGTCAGATGAAGTGGTTATGAAAACTTCAGAAATGGATCTTTGACCCATATTAAATAGCAGTTAATATGGTATAAAGCATTCCCAACACTCATGAGCACTAATTACTGGGGTAGGGGAATATAGTCTTGCACGTTTAGTAGTAACACAGAGTTGTGCATAATGTGATGACCATTGAAGATGTACATAAGCATACCTCTTAACTGTCCTTGATTTTCTCTGGATTTGTCCCTGATTCTGTTGACATTTGTCCCTGATTGGTTGAGAGCTATGTACATAAGCAGATGATTTTTTAAGAGTTTGGAATGAAGATGCATGTTTGAGTACACATGTGGGGGTAGACTAGGGAGTGAGGAGGCAACAAACACAAACCACTGTAAAGCTTAGTGTGAAGTAGTACTTAAACAATAATATATGTATCATATCTTAACTGTGGAAATTAAACCAACAAAACAAGAGCAGAGGTGCAACATAAGTGAAATGATAAATAATGCTAAATACCTCAAAGGAGATATAATATTCTGTATACAAAAAGCAGACTGCAGACAATTTCTGTATAACCAAGTTATGAAGAATTGTGAAATCTAGTTCATTAATTTGAAAAAAAGGGGACAGAACTGAACATGTGAGGCAAAATGTCAAGATTTCCCAGTGACTATCATAAAATGTGGTTTACTGTCAACACCACGTACTTGAGTAATCCTGTGGACACTGGTTTCAGGTCCCTCACTCTATTTCCATGCTATTATTTGACTAACTTGGTAAATAGAGGTACAGCATATTGACTAATGTTATGTTACATCATATGGAACATACATTTCATTACTGTTTACTGCAGAATCATTTCTGACTACCTTTCTGACATATATCCCTATCTCTACCATCAACATCTTGCTCTCTCTCACTCATCTCCTGTATTTCCCTTTCAGCCATTTGCCTTACTCAGATCAAAATATGGGCCCAACATTTTGATAATCTCAAAAGAAGTGGAAAATAAATCTTGAGTGAATTATGATCTAGGCAAGACATCATTACAAGATAGACAGAAAAAATGATGCAGTCATTCTTCTAAGTAAACATTAGCATCTTATGGTTGTACATTCCTTATTAAGTGACACTAACATTTATCAAAAAGAATAAAAATATCTGTAATGTATTTTTGTGAATTGCAGTCGTCTGAAGACTTGTTTTACAATTTTGTGATTTCTAAATCTTTATATAGATATTTATTGTATGCACCCTGTCAACTGTATGGCATCCAAAAGCTTCTAGACATCAAACTAAATCACCAATATGTCTCCAACAATTCAGGGATATATATAATCAGACCATAAATATCAGACTAACTTGCCAATGTCTCTTAACAAGTCAGGGCTACATAACTGAACCAAAAAAAACATAAGACTTAAACCACCAATGTGCCTTTAATAGTTCAGGGATGTATAAATGAACCATAATCATCAGACTAAACCATCAATGTGTCTTGAAAAGGTCAGTGATTCATAACTGAAGAATAAACAACAAACTAAACTACTAACGTGCCTTCAACAGGAGAAGAAATAAAGACATAAATGTCAGAATAAACTACCAACATATCTTCAACAGGACAGACATACTGTACATCAGACTAAGCCACCAATGTGTCTGCCACAAGTTAGTAGCCATTCAGAATGTAACAGCAGGAAACTGGTAAATATGACATTCAGAATGAAGTGTTTTAAAAGGTTTTAAAGTTGTTTGCATTTGTCACCATTTTTTGTGCTAGCCTGTGTTTGTGCAGCAGTGGTAAGTGTGTTCCAGCTTTCAATGCTGTAAAACAGTGCTTCTACTTTTATTTTCCTACCTTTTCTACTACATGTGAACAGATAAAGTTCGATGTACTACAAAGAATTATGATCAGGTTTGCCTGTTTTAACCACATTGTTATGTATTCTCAACATGGATTTCAAATGTTACCTCTCAAACCTCTCTTTTGAAGTTTTTAATTTCTTGATATCCATATCTCAAATACATAACATTCTGATTATGATCAGAGACTCAGTCCTAATCCTCTAAGTACAGACCAAATTCCTGATTTTCATTATTTCGTAGGAAATGTTTGAGATATTTTTATCATGATTGTAACAGAAATAGTTAATATGCATTGTTACCTTTATGCATTTAAATGTTAGAACACAATGCATGAAAAAATCAGCACAGAATGAAAAGATGAGTACATTCTCTGGCTGACATGACATACAGATTAAAGAAAAGTGCATGCATGCGTGTATGTGTGAGTGCGCGATTGAGCAATATATATATATGTATGTACATGCGTGTATGTGTGAGTGCGCGATTGAGCAATATATATATATATATATATATGTATGTACATGCGTGTATGTGTGAGTGTGCGATTGAGCAATATATATATATATATATATATATATATATATATATATGTGTATGTACATGCGTGTATGTGTGAGTGCGCGATTGAGCAATATATATATATATATATATATATATATATGTATGTACATGTGTGTATGTGTGAGTGCGCGATTGAGCAATATATATATATATATATATATGTATGTACATGCATGTATGTGTGAGTGCGCGATTGAGCAATATATATATATATATATATGTATGTACATGCGTGTATGTGTGAGTGCGCGACTGAGCAATATATATATGTGTATGTGCATGCGTGTATGTGTGAGTGCGCGATTGAGCAATATATATTTGTATGTACATGCGTGTATGTGTGAGTGCGTGATTGAGCAATATATATATATATGTATGTACATGCATGTATGTGTGAGTGCGCGATTGAGCAATATATATATATATATATATATATATATGTATGTACATGCATGTATGTGTGAGTGCGCGATTGAGCAATATATATATATGTATGTACATGCGTGTATGTGAGTCTTGTGATTGAGCAATATATATATATGTATGTACATGCGTGTATGTGTGAGTGCGCGATTGAGCAATATATATATATGTATGTACATGCGTGTATGTGTGAGTGCGCGATTGAGCAATATATATATATGTATGTACATGCATGTATGTGTGAGTGCGCGATTGAGCAATATATATATATATATATATATATATATATATATATATATATATGTACATGCGTGTATGTGTGAGTGCGTGATTGAGCAATATATATATATATATATATATATATATATATATATATATATATATATATATGTATGTACATGCGTGTATGTGTGAGTGCGCGATTGAGCAATATATATATATATATATATATATATATATATATATATATATATATATATATATGTATGTATATATACAGACACACACACACACACACACACACACACACACACACACACACACACACACACACACACATAAACACATGAGAATCTGGGTCATAGCTCTCAATGAAGCAGAAACAAATCCAGAAATAATCAGGGACAAATCTAAAAATAATCGGGGACAATCAGGGACACTTTCAAAAGTTAGTACTGTTAACGTGAGACATTGACAGAATATGAGAATATGAATTAATGTACATTTTCTGATGTAAAAGGAGTCTATAATTCTAATTATTGTCATTATTTATTAAGTGTAATTCACCACATTTTCTCCAGAAGTCACCAGTTTTAGGAGGGATTAAGAGGGAGAAAGCTGAAATTTAATTCAAAATCAGGGATGTCCATGAAATTCAAAGACAGTTGAAAAGTACGATCTAGTTAGTGAGAAGAATGCTTTGTGCCTTAGTTCAATGATGTGATATCTCTAGCTTTAACTTTAAGAATATCAGGGCATCTAGGCAGAGCAAGAGTGTATCTATAGGAAAATAATTGCAAAGTATTAATTTATGAGTTATATAAGAACAATGTTCATTTCAGAGGTTTAAGGGCACATACCTATTTTGAAGTAAAGGAGCACACGTGTCACTTCTCAAGTCAGGATTTTTAGAATATCCATCTTAGGACCCCTGAGAAAAAGCTGAGAAATTGTATTCCTACATAATATAATAATTAAAGGCAGACTTCACTGGCCGTATGACCGTTTATCATGAAGTAATATTTTCGCAGAGTGTGTGATGTTACACAGACCATTTCCCTCACATATTGGCCTCACACATCCCATGTGTCATTACCAACATGGGAGATAGATGCTACACACCAATGGTCACTCCCTCATTGGTCAGGTCTGACCATAAGCCAATCACCCTTGACATCCACATCCCACCCCCCACCCCCCAGTAAAGAAACCTCCATAAAAAACTTTTCCAAAGCTAACTTCATGTTACTCAAGTCAGAAGTGACAAACTTCATGACACCCATGCAGACAGGAACTGAAAGTTTGACTGTTGAGTCCTACACTAAGGCACTGTACGAGCACATCCACTCATGCATGAATTGTGCCATCCCCAATAGAACCAAGACACTCTCCTCCAAAGAAAGGAAGCCAATCTGGTGGCCCCTTGCTATAAACAAATTTTACAACAAAAGGAAGAAACTGTTGCAGAAAAGAGGAAAATCCCAGGATGCAAAAAACTCCCTTACCAGCCTCAGTAAGAAGCTGAGATTCCGCATAAAATCCTCCAAAGCTAGTTACAAAAACAAAATTGCCAAAGATTCCAAAGACAACCACAAGGCATTCTATAGCTATGACAAGAATCTAAATGGCAATGCTCAGATCTGCTCTGAGCTACAACAGAATGGCATTAAATATACTGATCCCAAGGATATTGCCAATATCCTGGTAGATCAATTCAGTGCAAACTTCACCCCCCTCTCACCCCCTAAAGGGCCCATCTCAATACCAAAAGATTGCCAAATTCTGGTAATAATGGCCACACAGGTAAAAAAATGCACTCTCCAAAGCTAAGAATACAGCATCCATGGGACTAGATGACATCCCGGGCTGTGGACTACACGAACTACAAAATGAACTGGCACCTCATCTAAGTGTCATGTTTAATTCTAGCCTCACCTCAGGCTTTGTGCCCACTGAATGGCGAAAAGCTACAGTTATCCCACTCCACAAGGGGGGATCCACCTTGGATCCTGGGAACTACTGCCCCATCAGTCTGATGAGCCTGATCTGCAAGGCCATGGAATGTATTATCATGGAACTTATAAACAAAGACATTGGCAACCTTCAAACACTGGACCCCATGCAGTTTGGGTTTGTGAAGGGCTGATCTTGTCTCCTGAACCTGATTGACTTTTTCTAATCAGTCTCCAGAACCGTGGACAAGAGTAACGTGGTCCACACAGCCTATCTGGACCTCGCCAAGGCCTTCGACACCATCTGGAATCATATAAACTTACTAAGCTGGGCATTAATCCCTACATCACTCAATGGGTTGCCAACTGGCTTACTAACAGAACCTACACTGTAAATCTAGCCAACTCCAAATCCAGCTCCAAACAAGTGACAAGTGGAGTACCTCAGGGTTCAGTCCTGGGACCACTCTTGTTTGGCATCTACTTCACTAAAGTACAGGCCAACACTAAGGAACTCCTGGCTAACAAAGTTCGCAGATGACTACAAACTGGGAGCCATTATTGAATCCCCAAATGATGTGGATATTCTACAAAAGGGCCTTACAGAAACAGATGCTTGGTGCCAGAGTCATGGTCTCAAGCTCAATGCCAAGAAATGTATAGTTATCCCCATTGGGAAAAAACATGTACCCATGAATTACCATATAGGTGGCAGTACACTTAACACTGAAAGTGTGATAAGAGACTTAGGGACACAGGTGGACAGTGGTCTCACCTTTGATAACCACATCGCCACAACAGTCAGGAAATCCTTCTATGTGGCACACCTCATCACTAAAGGCTTTTCATCCAGAAAAGAGGAGGTCATTGTCCTACTGTACTCATCACTCATTAGACCCATTATAGAATACAATGCCCCATTTTGTATGTACCTCTCAAGACATCTACAACAACCAGAAAGGCCACAGACATACCTCACTAAAAGAATCACAAGCCTAAAGCAGATGCCCTATGCTGACCATCTAGCATATCGTCTACTCAGAGGCGATCTATGCTTAACATACAAGGCCATGTCAAACCCAGAGCTGTTGGACATGCTACACTTAAAGAAATCCCAATCCCTCAGAGACACATGCTCCAGGGATCTAAACCTTGTCAGCACACTGAACAAAATATGCTGGAGGGATAGGTTCCTGACCCAGAGACTCCCCAGACTCTGGAATAGACTGCCCATACATGTCAAGCAGAGCGCCTCTTTGGCCCACTTCAAAAGTAATTTTGATGATTAGATGGGAGATAGGAAATTCACCCCAGGGATCACATCAGTTGCTCTGCTAGACAGGGGTCCAAGGAAGTAAATACTGTGGGAAGAAATAGCTAGGGAATTGTTATGGCTAGGCCTGTATAGGCCTTAGGGCCGATAGCCTAGTACCAACCTATGAACCTATGCACCTAAGTAAATAAGATCTCCTCCACCTACAAAAACACCTAACTAACAAACACACTTTTCACTACATTTCTGCAGGGGGGGAGCACCCCTGCACCCCCCACACCCCCAGTAAATTAAATATACCAACTCCAAGATTGCATTACAGCGGAAAAAGGTTAATTTCCTAATCTCAGTGAGGTTAGGAAAGTAACTTTTTTCCACTGTAGTGTGATCTTGGAGTTGGTATATTTAATTTATGGGGGGTGTGGGGGGCAGAGCCCACCACATTGTAGTAGAAAGTGTGTTTGTTAGTTAGGTATTGTTATAGGTGGAGAGGATGTTATTTACATATGCATTGTAGTTTTCAATGTTATGAACCACACTTTCAATGTTCTGAATTTTCGAAGTTTTGGGTTTTCAATGTTTTGGGATTTAGAAGTTTTGGTCTCAATGTTATGAAATTCAATGTTATGAGATTTCAATGTTATGAAGTTGACCCATATATACATATACAGTACTTTAGTTGTTGTTGACCTTCCAAAAATCTTCATATCAAGGGAGAAGATCATGAAAGGATGTATGGGATAGCCACCACATTTGTATATGCAAGAGATGCAAGAGGCTGTTGTCACCACCAGTAGTTACAGTGATGCACATCATTGCTCTAGGTGACACTGAGTCATCTGTCAGTGACTAACAAACCATATCCTTCAACACTTAGAAATAGTAGACCATTACTGTCTGAATAGAGGCATCCTGCTGTAACTGGCTACAATGATTTGCCCTCGTATCCATGCCCAGGGGATGCATGAAGCGTCTATCCTTTGGAATACCCAGGTGTGTGTGTTGCTTTAAGAACACTAAATGCAGGGACCTTTCAGTAACCAACAGGGGACATGATGGGTGTATCCCACATGCCTGCCTCAAAGACACTCCACCAGTTCCTTGATGCTATGCTACAGCAAATGAGGGAGCTTACATGGTTTTCATGTACTACAAAGGTGAGAGGTAACACTCAGTGGGAATTTTATGACAGACCATTTCTCTCACACATCGGGGGCCATAGAATGCAATAAAATGCCCCCAGATTTTAATAAATGTTCCACCTAGGGAGCAGGAGAATAGTATATCAACCATAAGGGGTTCTACTCCATCAACTGCCAGATGGACTGTAATACACAAAAGTGTAATATATAATGTGTCTCCATGCCACCTGGGAAGCATCCATGATTCCCACATCTGGCTCCCAGTCAACTTAATCCAGCAGTTTATTCACAGAGATTTTCCAGTGGAACATCTAACTGATGATGCTGGATATGTCCTGGAGCAATAGCAAATAGCACCAACTAGAAACTCACAGACCATGGCAGAGAATACTGCAGTTATGCCCTGTCACAGACATGGTCATTGTTGAACATGTGCTTGGCCTATTAAAGGCAGCCTTCACTGGCCGTATGACCGTTTATCATGAAGTAATATCTTCGCAGAGTGTGTGATGTTACACAGACCATTTCCCTCACACATTGGCCTCACACATCCCATGTGTCATTACCAACATGGGAGATAGATGCTACACACCAGTGGTCACCCCCTCATTGGTCAGGTCTGACCATAAGCAAATCACCCTTGACATCCACATCCCACCCCCACCCCCAAGTAAGGAAACCTCCTTAAAAAACTTCTCCAAAGCCAATTTCATGCTACTGAAGTCAGAAGTGACAAACTTCATGACACCCATGCAGACGGGATCTGAAAGTTGACTGCAGAATCCTACACTAAGTCACTGTATGAGCACATCCACTCATGCATGAATCGAGTCATCCCAAATAGAACCAAGATGCTCTCTTCCAAAAAAAGGAAGCCAATCTGGTGGTCCCCTGCTATAAACAAACTATACAACAGAAGGAAGAAACTGTTGCAGAAAAGAGGAAAATCCCAGGATGCAAAAAACTCCCTCACCAGCCTCAGTAAGAAGCTGAGATCCCTCATAAAATCCTCAAAAGCTAGTTACGAAAATAAAATTGCCAAAAATTCCAAAGACAACCACAAGGCATTCTATAGTTATGTCAAGAATCTAAATGGCAATGCTCAGATCTGCTCTGAGCTTCAACAGAATGGCATTAAATATACTGATCCCAAGGATATTGCCAATATCCTGGGAGATCGATTCAGTGCCAGCTTCACCCCCTCTCACCCCCTAAAGAACCCATCTCAATACCGGAAGATTGCCAAATTCCAGTAATCATGGCCACACAGGTAGAAACCACACTCTCCAAAGCTAAGAATATAGCATCCATGGGACCAGATGACATCCCAGGCTGTGTACTACATGAACTATAAAATGAACTGGCACCTCACCTAAGTGTCATGTTTAGTCATAGCCTCACCTCAGGCTTCGTGCCCACTGAGTGGTGCACAGCTGCAGTTATCCCACTCCACAAGGGGGGGATCCACCTTGGATCCCAGGAACTACCGTCCCACCAGTCTGACGAGCCTGATCTGCAAGGGCATGGAGCACATTATCATGGAACTTATAAACAAAGACATTGGCAACCTTCAAACACTGGACCCCACCCAGTTTGGGTTTATGAAGGACCGATCTTGTCTCCTGAACCTGATTGATTTCTTTGAATCAGTCTCCAGAGCTTTGGACGAGGGTAAGGCAGTCCACACAGCCTATTTGGACCTTGCCAAGGCCTTTGACACCATCCCCAACTCTGGAATCATAGATAAACATACTAAGCTGGGCATAAATCCCTATATCACTCGATGGGGTGCCAACTGGCTTACTGAGAGAACCCAGACTGTAAAAGTAGCCGACTCCAAATCCAGCTCTAGACAAGTGATAAGTGGAGTACCTCAGGGTTCAGTCCTTGGACCACTCTTGTTTGGCATCTACTTCTCTGAAGTACAGGCTAACACTAAGAGACTCTGGCTAACAAAGTTTGTAGATGGCTGCAAACTGGGAGCCATTATTGAATCCCCAAATGATGTGGATATTCTACAAAAAGGCCTTACAGAAACAGATACCTGGTGCCAGAGCCATGGGCTCAAGCTTAATGCCAAGAAATGTATAGTTATCCCCTTTGGAAAAAAACATGTACCCATGAATTACCACATAGGTGGCAGTACACTAAACATCAAAAGTGTGATGAGAGACTTAGGGACATAGGTGGACAGTGGTCTCACATTTGATAACCACATCGCCACAACAGTCAGGAAATCCTTCTATGTGGCACACCTCATCACTAAGGGCTTTTCATCCAGAAAAAAGGAGGTCATTGTCCCACTGTACTCATCCCTCATTATACCCATTATAGAGTATAATGCCCCATTTGGTATGTACCTCACAAGACATCTGCAACAGCTGGAAAGGCCACAGAAATACCTCTCTAAAAGAATCACAGGCCTAAAGCAGATGCCATATGCTGACTGTCTAAAAAATCTCCAGCTATACTCTGCAGCATATCATCTACTCAGAGGCAATCTCTGCTTAACATACAAGGCCATGTCAAACCCTGAGCTATTAAACATGCTCCACTTAAAGAAATGCCAATCCCTCAGAGCCACATGCTCCAGGGATCTAACCCTTGTCATCACAATGAGCAAAGCATGCTGGAAGGATAGGTTTCTGATCCAGAGACTTCCCATACTCCAGAATAGACTGCCCACACATGTCAAGCAGACCGCCTCCTTGGCCCTCTTCAAAAGGAACCTTGATGATTGGATGGGAGATAGGAAATTCACCCCGGGGATCATGTCAGTCGCCCTGCTAGACAGGGGTCCAGAGAAGTTAATATTGTGGGAAGAAATATCCAAGGAATTGTTATGGCTAGGCATGTCCTAGGGCCAATAGCCTAGTACCAACCCATGAACCTATGAACAGCATCCTGATATGCAATTATGGCAGGGCAGAAGTATTTAGGAAGATGAAGTACCATATGCAGCAGTGGAGGAGGAGCCGGTAGAGGAGCTGACTGCAGGAGAGGAGCCTGTGAAGAAGGAGGAGCCTGATGAGGAGCCTGTGGAGTAGCTGGCTGCAGAGGGGAAGCCTGATAAGGAGCCTGTGGAGGAGCTGGCTGCAGGTTTTGACTCTGCCAGACAAATAAACGTGCAGTATGCTGTGGCACTAAGGGGCAGTATCTGATTCATAACTATGGGCCAGAATAAAGCTGCACATATAGAATAAAAATGATGCATGGAAAACTACATCCAGGTCGTGCTATACTATGCACAGACTAATCACAGTGTACATCAGACATAGGCTACCCAGGTAACAGAGTACAGACGGCAGGGCAATTATCATCATATACACATTTGGGAAGGGCAACAGTGACAAAAACAGGCAAAGTGTATGTGTGGGTGTGGTGGGGATGACTGATGTGTGTGTGTGTGTGTGTGTGTGTGTGTGTGTGTGTGTGTGTGTGTGTGTGTGTGTGTGTGTGTGTGTGTGTGTGTGTGTGTGTGTGTGTATGCGTGCATGTGTGTATGTGTAGCATGGCAGGAAATTAGGGTGAGCTGGGTTGACTGGCCAATGAGAGACTGGTGTCAACAGTGTAATTTGCTTGTGCGGTGGTGGGAGCTGCAGATGTCTGTGTGTGAGTACTTTGTGACCACTCCAGTAAATGATGTAGCACTGTAATGGGGGCTGGAGGACCAGTCCTGCAAGAGATGTATGCATTGTCTGTACATGCCCATGTCTATGGGAGGGCACCCTTTCCTGGGATGGTCACATATTCAATACACAGCAGACAGAGAGGATTGAGTGATTGCTCCATGAGTGTGAATAATGCCTCATGCTACAGGTGGTCTTTGCAAGGACTCCTTATCTGAGTGTACATCTGCATCACACTGTAGCACACTATGGATATGAGACTTTGCACCCCTCCTACTGTAGGCTTCACCACCAGAGGTAGAGGTGGACCAGCCATGGGAAATGCATATGTCATGAAGTGTGGATGCACAGGGGCACCTACTGCATGAAAGCTCCTTATGCAACATGCACATCTGGCCCATGCACTCCCTCATATCTTCACACAGACCATATACTACCCTCACCAGCTCAGGTATGACTGTGTTAGTGTCTGCCTGTCCCTCTATTGCAGCCCTGCACAAATGCTGGATAGTGTCCAAGGAGACAGTCAACTCAGAAAGTGGGCAGTATTCATGGCATGCTTGGCCTCCTGCATGACAACCCCTGATGCCACTATCCTGCTAAAAGGAACTGGCAAAAACAACTAAGAGTACCTGTGCTGCTGCTGACAAGACCACTCCCTAGGCAGAAAAGTCTTAATCTTCTTGTCCATGGGTGTCATCCTGGATCTGTGAGGTAGGTTGTACAGTCACAGAAGCTTTGTCTGTGGAATAGGGTTGGGATGGTGCCAGCACATTGCTTGGGTTTAACACTGTAACACTGTAACACTGATACAGCAAATGCTTACTGTGCTGGCAGTTGGTTGGCATTATCATCAGAGGCAGACAGTTCCCTGACATCAGGCAGTGGGGCTTATACCCCCAGTGGAGGATGCAGATAACATAGTACTTGTGAAAACTCTAAGAAATTACTCAAACTGAGAACAGTTTTCTAACACCTGCAGCCCAGTGCAAGTAATACAGTTTAACAGGGGAGCATAGGACAATAGTGGTTAACTTAGCTTGGGCATCTGGCTTTTGGACATCTAGATCTGAAGTTCCTGAAAAAGAATAAAGAGCAAAGTTCTATCAATGTGCAGTGCACTGCTATTGCAAATATTAGTCTGCATTCAGGCATACTTACCTGGGGCATCACTGATTGATATGCACAGTGCCTTTTACAAATTAGCACTGATGTCTATCACTCTACCATGGATGATAGAATGGTCTAGACCTCCATGCAGAGAGGAGAAGAACTCCTCTCATCCATCTCTGTCAGATGTAGTTCTATCAACAGACCCTCTCTTGTAGCCCTTGGCTACTGAGCCAGGTGGCCTTCACTTAGTGCATGAAGCACCAATCATATTGTTGGTGTTTTTCTAAACTTACTCATAATTCCAGATTTGGTTATCGATAGTAACCATGTGATGTCTTACATCCCACTAGACAGGTGCATGAAAGACCCAGTCAGATCTCTCATGACAGAGCATCCCCTGATCATACTGATAGAATGGCTCATAGCAGAATCTCATTCTCTGTATTGGAGAATTTACTTTTCAGGTGTTTCCCATCTTTGGACATGACATGTGGCAATTACAAAGAAATATGCATGTGAGATGTTGTAATGTCACACATGATATACCCCTACTCAGCTACACATGCAACTGGCCAGAGATGGCAAGACCCATCTTCCTCTGCAGTAGGTTTGGGGGACAATCTATATATATGGGATTGTGTGGAGGTGCTATGTTTGCAGTGTTACCAGGCATGATATCCACATGGGTCAGAGGTGACTAACTATGCTGGGGAAAGATAAATGGTGCATACTTGGATGTATGTTGGACAGATCCTGAGATCTGTAGGTACATAGGCAACATAGTCAAACATAGCTGGTTTATGCACTCTTTGGAGGACTACAACCTACTTTACTGATATCTTAGTGCAACCTTTTACTATGGAGTTGGCACAGGCACAGAACAGATTATGATTTCCACTGTTTTGTACCTTCCATGCCAGTGACATGCACTGCTCCTATGTGGTTCAATGAACCATCATCTTAGAACGGCATAGGAGAGTATGTGTCTGTATCCCACACAAAGATATGAGCCTTTAACACAATACCCCCACAAGATGTGAATGCAATCACCTTAGACTGTACACAGACATCCCTTTAAGTGGGTATGTGTGCAGGCATCACCTCGGAAACAAAGGAAAGTAGAACAAGCCTAACATAAAATGGTCATGCACAGATTTATGAAAGCAATGATCAAAAATGTCACACAGACCATACAGTTCACATTGTCAGAGACGTCATTCAGGTGTGGTCACTGAAGAATCAATTTGATCCATAACATAAACCTGAGATGAGTCACTGGAAGTGTAAGCTACCCATCGCAAACATCTGCAGTATGTGGGGGTATGGAGCAAGTTGCTGAGGGTATATGGACACAACATGGGGAGCAATACCACTGTGGATGACTGCTGAATGCAGGTCTACTCATTGCATGCTTTTGCACTGTGTCCTGTGTCTCTCCTCCACACAAATATGACCTACAGTAGTGGACCTACAGCAATTTTGTGAATAAACCAAACACAATAATGTTAAATAAAGTACTGTTGTGGCTATGGTTGTAATTATCAGTCAGTGGAACACCTCCAAACACTGTCATATCAACATTCAGTGAGTGGAACTCTCATTCTTTGGTCTACATGTAGGACTATGGTCCTGTAGAGTTTGACAGAGCAAAATCCTCAACTTATGTTGAACATACCCTGTAACATTAGTTGCCCTCCACATATCCTGATATGGCAGTAGACCTTCCCTGTATACAGTACCCCTACAGCGGCAGCATTGTTGTCACCTAGATCCAGCAACCTTACCAACTATACTACTCTGATATGGATATTAACATGTAGAGAAATACTACTACAGCTTTAATGAGTAAGAATCACTTAAAATAATACAATTAGATATAAACATAACTGGAGGCCATTTACAGTGGCTTTCAGCCATCTCTGCACATTGTTATGCAGCTTATGCACACAAGCTCAGGGGCATACATGCTATTTGCTCAGTACTTGTCTTTATGACATTACTGCCCACAATTGCAGGACAAAATATCACACCTCTTTGCCTGCCATTTCCATGATCATGTTTCTTAATTACTGGAAGCTTGGGTCATGAGATTTCTGCTTGTTAATTGATAATAACATATGGGTCGCATTGTACACCTTGGGATCTCTACTTAGTGTGACTCCAGTAGAGTTGTTTCTGAAACTCAGGAACTGTTTTATTACAGCCTGAAAAATAATTTTGTGATTAATGAGCTCTTCATATTCTAGGAAATAAGCATGCAATGGCAATGCCTTAGCTCTTAAGTTAAAGTCCCATAAATGGTTTGCTGAATGTATAGAAACAAAATGCTGAGAAATGCTCTAACTTTTTTTGAAATGAGCAAATCAAAAACAGCACTTCCAGAAACATCTTTTATTTGTATAAATACATAAAAATATTTTTTTCTGAACATTTAGGGAGGCAAAGAGGTGCAGCAGATAGTGTTGTTGTTGTCTCACACCAAGAGGCTCCCCTGTTTGATTCTTAGCTAGGGTGCTTTCTGTATCTAGCCTGCATGTCCTCCCTTGTGGTCACATTTGTTTTTCTCAGGTGCTCGGCTGTCATCCCACATTTCAAAGATATGCAGTAGGTGAATTGGACACTCTAAATTAGCCATAGGTGTCAGTGTGTGTTCAAGTGTGTGGTATAGAAGAACAGCCACAACAAGGCTAGCCATCCGGCAGTGTGAACCTTGGCTCTAGATTATTGTCATTGTTGAAGTGACACCCTGACCCCATATGCAAAAATGGGAAAATGGGTTGTGGATGGATTCTTTCTGGACATTTCCTGAGATGACAAATGAAATACACTGAATGAGGAATCACAAAATCTAACACTATGCTCTTTACATTATTCCATGGGTGGGTCCCAAACAGTACCTGGACTACATGAAAAGAGACATAGGGGAGCTCTCTGATCATGTAGCCCAGGCTGGTATGACCCTGACCTTCAGCAGCATCTTACCCTCACCTAGAATGATGCCACAGTACAAAGACAAAATGATCGATTTTAACAATTGGCTAAAATTTTGGTGTCATTCAAAGGGGATCCAGTGTCTGTCAGCCTGGGATGACATGCTCGACAAGCCACGTTGCTTCACTAGGGACGGCTTGCACCTGTCACCACTGGGCTTTTGAATATTGGCAAAGGCTCTTGCCACCCCCATAGTGCCTTTTAGGCAAGGCACAAAAGTCAAACCCACCCCATAGACAGCACAAGGAACAAGAAACTAAGGGTAATGCTGCTAAACGCCAGAAGTCTTAACCTCAAGATGCACGCACTCAAAGCTCTCCTCAGTATGGAGAACATCGATATCTGTGCAGTGACAGAAACCTGGTTCAAGGCTCCAGAGAGCACCCCAGCACTACCAGGCTATACCTCGTATCATGCTTTTAGGCCCCAAAACCCGGACCGAACCACAAAAGGAGGGGGAGTTTCCATATTTATCAAGGATATCCACACCTCCAGGTTAGTGGCATTGCACGAAGTATTGGAGACCATCCATGCGCAACTAACAGTGGGCAAGACTGCTTTTCAGTTTATAGCATCCTACAGACCACCCTCTCAAAGTCAGGAATCCCATTCGGCTTTCCTGAAAACATTGGAGAACATGAAGATCTCTCCGAACACCATTATATTGGGTGACTTCAACTACCCAAACATTGACTGGGAGCACTACTCAAGCCCCAGCACCTTAGCCCAAAGATTCCTGGAAATTATAAACTCAAATGCTATGGAACAACTAGTCACCACTCCCACAGGAGGGGACAACATACTAGACCTGATCATTACCAACATGGGGACTCTATGCTCCACACCAGAAGTATATCCCTCATTGGTAAGATCAGACCATAAATTAATTTCACTGGATGTCCACATCCCGACCCCACCCCCAGCCCAGAAAACCACAGTGAAAAACTTCTCAAAAGCGAACTTCTCACTTCTCAAAACCAAAGTGGAATCCTTCAAGGCCCCAGGGCCAGTGGAAACTACAGCCCAAACTGCAGAATCCTATATAAATGCATTCAACAGACGTCTCCAGGAATGCATGGATCATGCTATCCCAAACAAAACCAAGACCCAATCATCCAAAGGCAGGCGTCCAGTCTGGTGGAGCCCTGCCATAAATAAACTGTACAACAGAAGGAGGAAGCTACTACATGATAGAGCAAAATCCTTAATAGGGAAGGCATCTCTGATCAGTACTAGCAAAAAATGATGATCCCTCATAAAATCCTCCAAGGCCAGCTTCGAGAGAAAAATTGCACAGGACACCAAAGACAATCATAAGGCTTTTTTCAGTTATGTTAGAAACCTGGGATGCAACTCCCAGACTTGTTCTGAGTTGATTCTAAATGACAAAAAATACACTGAACCCACAGACATCGCCAATATCCTGGCAGACAGGTTCAGTGCAAACTTCTCCATCCCCTGCCCTCAAAAGAGCAAGTATCTATCCCGGCAGAGGGCTGCCTCCCAAACATCTCAGATGCTCAGGTGAAGGCTGCCTTCTCCAAAGCAAAAAACACTGCTTCCATGGGACCAGATGGCATCCCAGGTTACTTCCTACATGAACTACAAGAGGAACTAATCCCTCAAATAAAACAGCTATACAATCTCAGCCTCACTACAGGATATGTGCCCACAGAATGGCGTACAGCAACAGTGGTCCCACTCCACAAAGGTGGAGCCTCTACAGACCCTGGAAACTATCACCCCATAAGCCTGACTAGCTTAGTCTGCAAGGCTATGGAGAGGATCATCATGGAGCTCATAAACAAAGACATTGGGGACCTACAGACACTAGATCCTACCCAGTTCGGCTTTGTCAAGGGCAGATCCTGCCTTTTGAACCTGGTTGACTTCTTTGAAACAGTCACCAAAGCCATAGATGAAGGGAAGGTAGTCCACACAGCCTATTTGGACCTTGCAAAGGCATTTGACACAATACCCCACTCGGGCATCATAGATAAGCTATCCAGCTTAAATATAAACCCCTATGTCACAAGATGGGTCATAAACTGGCTCAAAGACAGAACCCACAGAGTGAGAGTTGCTAGAGCCATGTCAGACTCGAAACCGGTCACAAGTGGCATCCCACAGGGTTCTGTCCTGGGACCACTCTTGTTCGGTATATACTTTTCAGGTACAGGCAAATGTGGGAGGACTATGGCTCACCAAGTTCAGAGCGACTGCAAACTGGGCCATAATCAATTCTCCAGCTGACACAAACATCCTTCAAAAAGGTCTCACAGAGACAGATAAGTGGTGCCAGCACCATGGTTTAAAGCTAAATGCCAAAAAATGTATAGTCATACCCTTTGGCAAAAACAATGTGCCCACAAATTACCACATAGGCAGAAACCCATTAAGTACAGAGAAAGTTATTAGGGACCTGGGGACCCAAGTTGATAGCAATCTCTCCTTTGAAAACCACATTGCCAAAGTGGTTAGAAAGACCTTCTACATAGCCCACCTCATCACGAAGGGTTTCACATCTAGATCAAGAGAGGTAATCATGCCCTTTATTCATCCCTCATCAGGCCCATCATAGAATACAATGCCCCTTTTGGGATGTACCTTACCCGACACCTGCAGCAATTATAAAGACCCCAAAAGTATCTCACCAAGAGGATCAAGGGTCTTAAACAGATGCCATATGCCGCTCAGTTAAAAACTCCAGCTCTACTCAGTTGCATACCGCCTACTTGAGGCGATCTATGCCTGACATACAAAGCTATGTCAAATCCAGAATTAATGGACATGCTCCACCTCAGTAAATCTAAATCCCTTAGAGCCACACGCTCGAGGGACTTGAACCTCAGCACAGAAATAAATAGAACTTGCTGGAGGGACAGGTTCATAACCCAGAGGCTCCCTTCGCTCTGGAATAGAATTCCAGTTCATGTGAGGCAGAGCACCTCACTGAATCTCTTCAAGAAGAATCTCGATAAGTGGATGGGGGATCGTAGGTTTGTCCCAGGGATTACTCCCGTGTCACTATTAGACAGAGGCACAGTGAACTAAACCTTAAAAAGGGCACAGTATACTCAAATCAAGGGGTGGTGTAAGCCATACAGAATCGGTCTAGGCTTATAATTGCCCCAGGGCAGATAGCCTAGTATGAACCCATGATCCTATGAACAACAAGTTGATGGTGCTGTGGTTGATAAAGAAGGGGAGGAAGGGGCATATGGTTAGTGGTCTGGAAAATCTGATGGAAATTGAGAAAACGAATGCAGACACTTTCTTTATGAAACTGAAAAGATAAAATACTGTGGAAAGTTTTCTTAATTTTGGTTGTTGGTGGCCTAAGTAATGAAAGCAGGAAGAACTCTGGGATTGGGAAGTTTAGGTATCATTATTAAAATTAGAAGGTCGGTCTTCTTTATTTTAAGCCTAAGTCACTAGAGGTTTAACAACCTGTCTGTTTTTCAAAACTGTAAAATGAATAATAAAAGAATGCAAAATAATCATATTGATGTGTTTAGGTAAGAGGGAAGCTATCAGTGTATAAATACTCTGTACATATGTGTGTGTGTGTGTATACGTGTATGTGTGTGTGTGTGTGTGTGTGTGTGTGTGTGTGTGTGTGTGTGTGTGTGTGTGTGTGTGTGTGTGTGTGTGTGTGTGTGTGTGTGTGTGTGTGTGTGTGTGTGTGTGTGTGTGTGTGTGTGTGTGTGTGTGTGTGTGTGTGTGTGTGTGTCTGTTTCTCTGTATGTGTATACTTGCTATTTTAAATTAGTCTGGCAGTGAGAACAGAGGATTAAGGCTGTGAGCTTTTAACAAGCTGCTTCTTCTTATGGTCTAGGTTTAATTCCCTCATCCTCTCTTTACCTAACAGTTTGACTTTAATCAAGCCAGTTAACCAGACAGTGCTCCTGGGTTGAGAATAAAAAAGGTCCCTGTGACAATTGGGGAGAGATGGGTGAAGGCTGCCAGCATAGTCAAATAGAATTTGATACATAATTCTATCAACTGTATGAATAAATGTAAAATACAGGCATGTTTTCTTGATGATAAATGTAAAATGCAGGCATGTTTCTTGAGTGCAAAGAATACTGTGAAATGTGGAACTGCAAAATATGTGACAACATTGCACTCTACTGGCCCAGTGAAACATGTTGTACCCTTTCATGTTAGAATACAGCTCCAGGGTGGGTGGATGAAGATTTCACGCCCATTGTTTTAAGGCTAAAGTTTATGACTAGAATTTAGATGTGGATGGTGCTTTATTGCTCTGGTTTCTGCTAGCATATACATGTGAAATGTCTTGTATTGTTGTAAGTATCTGAGGCGGTGATATATTGCTAAATAATGCAGTTTGTGGCCTGAGAACTCAGACCAGGTGTTAAGATGATGCAATATGAATATTGGGAAAGCCTAAGTGACAAAAATGATGTAATTTTGGGAGGGTCTTAGAGACATGTTTGTGAGTAATGTTTCAGTACTATTTCTCACACAAGAGACTAAAATGCATTTTAACTTTTGACATCTAAGTGACCAGCACTCTGCCTTATGCTCACATGTAAGTTTTAGCACTGTGATTTCTTGTAGGAATAGTTAAAGCTGGTAAAGATTAATTAGGCATTTTTCTTTGAAATCAAACCTGTCCCACTGTATTAGTTTAAGTTTCTGTGTGATCTCTGAACTCCTAGATATCTCTGTGGTGTAGTAGTTTTGTTTTGTGTTTTAATTATTTATTATTAAATATTTTTAAAACCTTCTACCTGTGGCTGATTTGTGTAGAGATAAGCTCTAGAATACATTGCATATTTATAGAGGTTATTGTAATAGGCCACTCTAAAGTAAGCCTTGACTGTTATTCATACTACCATTGGATATTAATTTTGCACAGTAATAATTGGACACCCTTTTAAGGGCTTTTTAGTAGCTGATATTATTAACTGGGTGGTGGCAGTAATTACTATTGTATAGTCTGGGTAAAGGGGCACAGTTGGAGAATCTGAGTCAGCCTTTCCCAGGAGTGTCTGTGAAGTTGTATAAATACTTATCTCAAAGTGTGTGTGTGTTGTGTCAGCTACTTGGCAGGGACACAAAGCACTGGTTGGACAGAGAGGGTACTGGAGGCTTTAGCTTGCCCAGTTAGGCTAAGACCTGGACCCTATAACTGTGCCAGTGGGGGGTCTTATTGGGGACCTGGTGAGCAGGGGAGAAACCAGCCCCAGACTAACTGTGTTCTCTGTGTGCACTTAAGGGAAATTGTACTTTACTGTGTGTATTAGTTATCCTTTCTTCTTCTATGAGATGACCTCCCTGGTGTTAGTGGTGAGGACTGAGGCTCCTTGATTGCTGGGCCAGGGCACAGTCGTCACAAGTGTTTGTCAGTGGTGGGATTTACTTCACATACTAATTGGCTTGTAGTGCTGTGGGTAGAGCAAATTCCTGTAGCTTATGTACAGTGATCTCTAAAAGTGTTTTGTACTCTAAAACAGCCATGCAGTGTATACTCAGAGTTCAGATCAAAATTGTTTTATTTCTTTTGTTAGCTTAGTGTTAGTCAGGGTGAGCAGGCAGCATGTCAGCAGAAGAGTATGGAAAGCTGACAAGGAACCAGCTGGCGGAGATGTGCCACACTATGGAACTGGTGCATGGAAACCTGACTAAGGCAGACCTGATTGCAGCCTTGGTTACAGCTGCATCAGAAAACGGCAGCCTGGAGGACAATCAGACTGACAGTGGAGATACAATATCCTTGAAGAATGGACAGCTCAACCTTTCTGAAGTGGACTTAAAAATCCAGCTGGAGCTAAAGAGACTTGAGTTGGAGGCCAGGTGTATGGAACTAGAAGCAGCCGAGAAAATGAGGATTCTACAAGCTGAGGAAAATGAACTGCAGAGGAGGCATGAGAGGTAAATGCTGACTCTTCGGCAGAGTCATGGAGGTAATGGGGAAGGGAGTAACTGGACCCCAGAAGCACAAAAGGTTAGTAAATTTCTTCCACAGTTTAAAGAGGGGGATAATTTTGATAGCTTCATTCACATGTTTGAGCAGGCATGTAAACAATATGAAGCTGACCAAGGGCTCTGGGTATGGTTCCTGACCCCCTTACTCCATTGTAAAGCTGTAACTTCTTTAGCAAAAATGCATGACACTGACTGTTTTGATTATACTGCTGTAAAAAGACATTTATTAGAATATTTTAAGCTAACACCTGAAATGTATAGGAAAAAGTTCCACGAGCATAGACGCAAGGCAGATGAAAATGTATGTGAATATGTTGTTGAACTGAGCACTTATTTTCATAGCTGGGTGAGTGGATGTCAGGTCACCACTTTTGAAGGGCTGGCAGACCTTTTGGTAAGGGAACAAGCCCTTAGCACTTTGCTTGAGGGCATGAGGATCTGGTTAGTTAATAAACAGTGTGCTGCTTCAGAGGAGTTGGGGAAGAAGGGAGACCTATACCTAGCAAGCAGGGCAGCCCTGCACAGGAAAGAGACCCCGATACTGCTCATGGGACTAAAGGAACCCATGGTGGGCAGCACAGACTGCCCCAACAGAATCTGCCAGTAGCAGGGGAAGCCACTAGTCCAGGTACACATCCAGGAGCTAGGGTTAAATGTTTTGAATGCAACCAGTGGGACCATGTGGCATACAGCTGTCCACAGAGGCAAGGTGGGGAACCAAAGATGAGGGAGCCAGTAAGTGGTAAAGACAAAATGCCAATGGTAGGTTGTCTTGAGACAACAGGTGTATGGAACTACCATCCTGCAGATGTCCTGAGATGGAAGGATTTGAATGAGGCAGTACCATGTACTTACGCAGTTACATGCAGTGAGGCTAGGAGACAAGCATGTGGGTCTGGTAGTCTGGGGGAGACCCAGACAGATTGCATACTTGCAGCCAGGATTGCTGAGGTGGTTACTTCAGGGAGTGAGCTATGCTGTAGCAGTGAGACTAAATGTGAGCCACAGCTGCTTGTGGGTACTGATGTTCCCTTGGACAGGGTAACTGCAAAGGTAGAGATGAGTAGTAGTACCCAGGCTGACAGTGAGGCATCGCTGTCAGAGGATGCCAGACTTCCTGTGGAAGGGGAGCTGGGAAGGGTTACAAGGAGAGACTTTAGACAGGCTCAGCTCTCAGACCCTACATTGCAAGGCCTGAGGCAGGTAGCTAGGGAGGCACCTGATTCTCAAGTGAAGGGGGAATCTATATACTGGAACAAAGGGTTACTGTACAGAGAGTGGACCCCTGAGGGAGGGCTAGAAGGTGAGAGAGTACAGCAGTTGGTAGTGCCTAGAGCTTACCATCTGGCACTTCTAGCCATAGCCCATGATATTCCCTTTGCTGGTCATATGGGCATAAAACAGACAAAGAGGCATATTATGGAAAACTTCTATTGGCCTGGAATTTCCAGAGATGTAACAGGGTACTGCAGGACCTCTGAGCAGTGCCAAAAGGTAGCCAAGGCAGGAGACAAGGTGAGAGCTCCTTTGATGCCTTTGCCTGTGATTGAGGAGCCATTTCAGAGGGTAGCTGTAGATATTGTGGGTCCTCTGAGTACCCCAAGTTCCACACGGAAAAAGTATATCCTAGTGATTGTAGATTATGCTACATGATACCCTGAGGCAGTGGCTTTGTCCTCCATTGATGCAGAGAAGGTGGCAAATGCTTCACTAGAGATTTTCAGCAGGGTAGGTTTCCCAAAGGAAATACTGTCTGACAGAGGTGCCAATTTTATGTCAGACCTGCTGGCTTGTCTGTGGAAGTCCTGTGGGGTGAAACACATGAAGACCACCCCCTACCATCCCCAGACTAATGGTCTTGTTGAGAGGTTAAACTCTACAATCAAGTCCATGCTACGGGCATTTGCAGATCAGTTTAAGAGGTAGTAGGACAGATATTTGCCCCATCTGTTGTTTGCTTACAGAGGGGTTCCCCAGGAATCCACAGGTTTTTCACCCTTTGAGTTGCTGTATGGGCATTGGGTGAGGGGAACTCTAGATTTAATTTGAGATGAGTGGGAAGGTGAGTGTGAGTATCACAAGGAGTCTGTTGTAGTATATGTCCTAAACCTCAGGACAAGGCTCAGGGAACTCATGGGCCTGGCCCAGGGGAAGCTGGCAGAAGCCCAACAACAGAAAAAGGTGTGGTATGGCAGGAATGCTCGAGCTAGAGAGTATGCATAGGGCAACAGGTGATGGTTCTCATTCCTGTCAGACACAACAAGTTGCAAGCAGCTTGGGAGGGATCCTACAAGGTAGTAAGAAAGGTAAGTGATGTTAACTACATGGTGGAAGCGCTAGGCAGACGGCAAGGACACAAATTGTACCCATGTTAACATGATGAAACCTTACGATGATAGGGAGGCCCTTGTGCTGAGCATTTGCAGTGGATTGCAGGAGGAATCTGAGAGAGATCTTGTGACTGATCTCCTCAGTGAGGCCCGGGCTGACACCTCGGTGATAGGGGTAGCAATGTCCCAGCAGCTATCTCCTACCCAGGTTCAAGAAATCCGAGCAGTGTTGCAGGAGTTTGGGGGCATGTTCACTGGGAAACCAGGGAGCACCCACCTGGTGTAGCACCAGGTGGATACAGGACCCCAAAGGCCTATTAGGCAGGCCCCTTATAGGGTGCCTGAGAGAGTCAAACAGACTCTGAAGGAAGAGGTACAGGAGATGTTGGAACTAGGGGTTATTCAAGAGTCCAACAGTCTCTGGGCCTCACCTGTGGTACTGGTACAAAAGAAGGATGGCAGCACCAGGTTCTGTGTGTATTACAGGAAATTAAATAGTCATGCAGAGGCAGATGCTTACTCCATGCCTAGGACAGATGAGGCCCTAGAGTAGCTGGGTAGGGCTAAGTATCTTACAACCATTGATCTTACCAAGGGTTACTGGCAGATGCCCTTGACTCCCAGTGCTAGAGAGAAGTTAGCCTTTGTGACTCCTTTTGGCTTGTATGAGTTCACAAAGATGTCCTTTGGGATGAAGAATGCCCCAGCAACTTTCCAGAGGCTGGTAGATCATATCTTAGCTGGAGCAGGAGGGTTTGCTCTTGCTTACATGGATGATATTGCTATCTATAGCCATCCCTGGCAAGAGCACCTTCAGCATGTCAGGGAGGTGCTGGGCAGACAACAGAGAGCAGGCTGACCATTAAGCCGAGCAAATGTCGGGTGGGTATGGCAGAGGTCTTCTACCTAGGACATAGAGTGGGGAGTGATAAGATAAGGCCAGAACCTGCCAACGTTGAAGCTATTCAGGCATGGCCTGCAGCTGTTACCAAAAAGCAGGTGAGGACATTCTTAGGGACAGCAGAGTACTACAGAAAGTTTGTTCCCAATTATAGTGTCATAGGTGCTCCCCTCACAGACCTGACAAGGAAGAGCAGGCCAGATAAGTTAGTGTGGACCACAGCATGTGAGCAGGCATTTCAGAAGCTTAAGGAAGATTTGGGATGACCCCCTGTGT
>NC_056739.1:1980595630-1980650630 GCF_019279795.1 Protopterus annectens
ACAGAGATGAGCATCATTTTGAAATTATTTGTCAGATTTAGGATGTAAGCAGTGGCATTACTCTGAATCTGAGCAGTGTTTAATATTACAGATGGAATGGGGGTCCAGTAGAAAACATGGCAGAGAAAAGACAAAATTCTTTATTTATGTAGCACTTTTCTTATCTCATAGTGCTTTATAAATATCCCTGATACATGGAAATGAAGTAGCTCTGAGATTAATATCCTATCTGAAAGGCAGCACCTTCCCTCTTTCCGTGACCATCAAATTCCATCCCCTATTGGGCAACCTTTTCTTTCTGCCACATGACATCCAAGGACAATGGACAGTTAAGGCAGGATATGGAAATCTTGGCTATGTTCCAGCAGGGAGCAAATATATTTTTCCTAATGCTCTTAACACCTTCCCTTTTAAGTGGACAGGCATAATGCAATGCCTGCTATGTTAGAACCAATGTGCATTTATTTTTTTCTGCATACTCCTTATATCTAGCTATAGTACGGGTCACTTCTTGGTTTTGCATCCCCACATCATGCTATTGTGCACAGTTCATCGATGTCACTCTTACAATGGAACTCTGAATAACCTTTCCCCATGGGACCAGAAGACTAGCAATAGCCACTCATTTTCACACTTACCCAGCTGACCCCTCTATTTCCTATGTTGTTGGCTGATCTGGGGCATCCACAGACAAGACTTCATCTTTTTGGCCATAGTGCCAGCCAATTTTATTGTGTAAACAAATCCTTCAACATAAAGCATCAATAGTTTTATAAAAAAAGGTTTCTCATATGCTGTGAATGCAAGGGAAGTGCATAATTTAATAAGAATAACCGAAAATTCAAAAAATTAATCCAACTGACTAAATGCCTAAAAATCGAAAAATGCTGTTTGTTGTAAATGATGTTCTCCAAGACTTTAGGTCTTATTGCAAAAAAAAAAAAACTGAATAGAAGTCATATGCCAAGATTCTGCAACAACAAGACAATATTAGACTATTTAAAAAGAATCCAGAAGAAGGCTCCTGAGTATGTCACATCCAATTTATTAAAGCCTGCAGAAATGAAAGAAATAACAAACCAAATAAAAAATAAATAAAGCTGAACAAAGTAATAGAAACTGAAAGAATCTTTCCTGAGATATATAAAATACTCTACTGATACAAATATTCCAGAGGACTCCCATGGTTATACAATCTTCCAAAAGGACACTGCCTTCATGGAAATATTAATTGATAATCCCCAATCCTGAAGCAAG
This sequence comes from Protopterus annectens, assembly GCF_019279795.1. NCBI lineage: Eukaryota > Metazoa > Chordata > Ceratodontiformes > Protopteridae > Protopterus > Protopterus annectens. The sequence continues at coordinate 1,980,596,888 of NC_056739.1, forward strand.
ATAAAAAAAAAACTTTAATTCCAGCAATAAATACAGGCCTATTTCTCTTTTAAATCTCAGATTTATTAGTGCCTACACTAAATGGGGTTCCTATCGTGTGATCGAAAATTGTAAACGGCGAACACATATTGAGCGAACTCGATTGGTCGAAAAGTTGAAACGTCACACACGTAACATGGAAATCGCCATAGGGAATATTTTCCCTTTACTTGAATGCAGTGCGATCTCGGAGTAGGAATATTTAAGTAATGGGGGTGTGGGGGGGTGTATCCCCCCACATGGGGGTGCAGGGGGGCTTGCCCCCTGCTGCAGCATTTAGGTAAGTATAGTTTTTTATTTTTATTGTTTTATTATATTTTCGAAATTTCAAACATCGATCATATGATGTCGACCATATGGTGTTCGATGTTTGAAACTTTCGAAAATATAATATAGACCCCCACTAAGTGTACACATCTGTATTCAAGAACATCCCTACCACATTTTTTGTGCTTTCCAGTCACTCAGAAGCATTACACTAAGTGTATATGTAATCTACACTTTGTGGTAACCTTTACGAAACCCCCTCAATATTTAAGGCCACAAGAAAATTGGTAGGAAGACTAAAATTAGGAGAAAGAAGCTATGAGTTATGCTTGTATTGCATATTCACTCAGAATACCATACACTTAGTGTAGGCATTAATGAATCCCATGGCTCATCTATAAAATATTCATTTCAATATATACAGAAAGAATGAAATTACATGTAAAATCTAATAAGATATTACAAAACAGGGATTATAATATACAGACAAACACAGAACAATATTAAAAGAATTTTAACTTTGTTTGATTATGTTAATAATAAAAATTTTAAAAGACTCATAAGTTTTGACATATAATTTTTTTTATACTGACCACATATTACCCACAAAACAATTACGGAAATGAAAGTAAAAAAAAAAACTTGAATTTTACAATACCAAAAAAGTAAGGCTGTAGCAAATTACATATGAACAAGACACAAAGACAGTTAAATAGTAATGAACATTACTCAGAATATGAGCCCAGGGTAATGTATACCATGACCCTTAACAGCCTTCCTGTTTATTACTTGCAGTACACTTGCAGTGTATCTCCTAAAATAACTGTGGCCAACAAGACTTAACATTATCCCTTGCAGACATTATCTATTTATCTTTGTTTAATGGGAAAGTCTGGCTGGGCTAAAACCCTGTTTCAGAGGAGGCCCCAGAAGAAAAGCTCAGAGTTTAACACCAGTTTTCACATATACATAAAAAACAGTTACATGACATCAGGAGGAATACAAAGTATAGGTAAGTGTACATACATGAGAAAAAATGTGATTTACAATAGCTTACATAAGCATCATTAAGAAACAGAGCATGTACCTGACTTACATGGGTATATAGAGTATTGGTTATTCATCAGAAATAGACACAAGCTTGTATATAGCAGAGAGAGAGAGATAACATTGCAAAGGATACTGTAATATTACCTGTGATATCTAGCAATTAAAGTACTGAAAAGAAGAGGCAGCTTAACTACAGAAATATTAGAAAGAGGGGAAGGTGGTTGATAATCTAATATAATATATTGGTAGTAAAGTAACAATGACTGGATTGTTACATTTAAGACTGAGAAGTAAAACAACGAGGAATGTGAGAATGGTTGGGGCTGCTTGGGCTGTTATAAGGAGTATTAGTTTTGGATGCATGAGGACAGAGAATGGTGAAATTATGACAGAGGGGGAGAGTGAGATAGTAGTTGATCTAATTAAAGAGAAGAAGAGATTGAGTTTTATCACTCAGAGCCTGTGGTTGATATAATTTATGTAAACAAAGTTACTTCTTGTGGTTTGGTGAGTATTTTTCTGGCCTGATGGAGAATTTTACAATTCACATGATTATATTTCAGGTTTACATCATTACGAAAATGTTGTGCAGTAATAATAATTAAGGCGGGGGATGGTGGGAAATTAGGAGATATTAGTAATTAAGAGAGAGTAACACTGGAGGATGAAAGGTGCCTTTGTGATGCGGCCTGTTATGTGGCAAGTACAGCTTGATTTCGTGTGAAGGACTTTTTAAGTTCTTCTCTGAAGGTGGGGAAGGAGGGTTGTAGTTTCTTTATGTGGTTAGAGGCAATTCCCATATTTCAGAAGCAAAGATGGAGAATGAGTGGTTGGGTTATTTGGGAAAAGCATCTAAGGTTGTAGTGTGCGTGTGTGCGTGTGTGTGTGTGTGTGTGTGTGTGTGTGTGTGTGTGTGTGTGTGTGTGTGTGTGTGTGTGTGTGTGTGTGTGTGTGTGTGTGTGTGTGTGTGTGTGTGTGTGTGTGTGTGTGTGTGTGTGTGTGTGTTTAGCATAAAGTTTGACAGCTAGTAGTGGGAATAAGTTAGGCTGAAATACTTTGAAGATGAGAGAGGGCATAGAAGCCAAAGTACTCTGTACAGCACTGGGAGCCATTTGGCTTTGTAGTGGATGAGGTAGTGCTGCTCATGAGAGGGTGAGTTAGTGATGAAATGATACATTTTGTTTTTGACAGTCAGTAATGTGGAGGAGATTTTCTTAGAGGCTGTATGGGTAGTCCATATTCAAGTTGTACCAGAAGAATTCCTTTGCCTATAATTGCACTGGCTGATTTGGATAGGTAGGGTGAAATTTTCCTGGCCCAGAAGAGAAGAGAAAAGAAGAGAAGTGAAATGAGCTAAATTGTACCCTCGATTTTTTCATATGGGCATTGAATGTTAGTGATTGGTTTAGTCACAGACTGAGGTATTTGAAATGGTTGGTTGTGCCTATTGGTGTGCCACAGAGGATGGTGATAGTGAGTGACTTTGACAATTTTTTTTAAGTTTTTGGGTAGTAACAAATAGCCTGATTTTTTATAGGATTATACGTTAATCTCTGGTTAATGAGTCAGTAATTGAGAGAGTTAATGTATTTTTGTAGTTGTGTCAGCAACATATAGGGACATGAAGAGTTGCCATGTTTAACATCTTAAAATGCCACTGCAGACATAATAACACGGTACCTTTATTTTCATATTTTGCCATCCATCACGCAAATGAGGTACCTGATAGTGCCCATCATTGTGGGGAGGCTGAGACACATGAGGACAGTTTTGGATGCCAATTTCCAGTCATTTTTCTGTGAGACTTTTGAAGATGAGACAATTATGGCTGGATAATATGAGGGTAGTGCTCCTTTTAGAGTACAGAGGTGGTGTGAGGTGGAGTCCAAGTTTTTCTGGACATCCTCCTTAATAGTATAGACTTAGGATCCTGCAGGTGGGCAATACCAGGACACAGTATAAGGTTGATGCCTGGTGCAGTTTGGCCAAGGCTGTCACATGTGCTACTGGCATCTCAGGCATAGAAAAAAACTGTGCTGTCATCACTGCAGTGACATTAATTGACTCAAGCCTGAATTCCTTAGCCACTGCGGGGGGGGGGGGGGTGGAGTTAGAGTGTGGTCACCATGTCAGTATTGCACGTATACTTTAGCTAAGCAAATAACCTAGCAGCAACATGTGGTCAAGTGACTTGCTCAGGGTCACATACTAAGCAAACGGGGGCTGAGGAAATCATATCCTGTGCCACAGGATCTAAAGCTCACAGGCTTACTCTCTGTGCCAACTGCAAGACATGTGGACGATTAAATGAGGCACACATAACTTGGAAATAATAATTATATGTTTCCATGTTGCTACTCCTAAAGTAAATGTAAAATAATGAGCTATTGTCAGATAATGCAAAATGTCTGCAGTTCATTTTTTTTATATCAGTATCATTTAAACATCTTGCAGTCTTCATGACATCACACGTACTTTAGATGCTTGAAAACAAAGCATTTTAAATATTTCCTATGTTCCCTCCTTTTTCAACAGAGCTAAGGTAATGCTGTAACACATTTCTGTAATGTTTCTTAAAGATAAAACTAAATGATTTAATTTAGACAAATGTAAACTTTATGCAGCTGTTTGGAGACAGACTTCACTTCTTTCAGTTGAAAATGTACCCTTTTGAAGTCTGAAAGGCTAAAATCCATCACGGCTGTTTATCTCTATAAGTCTGATGTGTTAGATTTATTTACATTTGTTTGATATTGTTACTGATTGCTAGCTGAGAATACATAAATAATGCTTTTGTGCCACAGGGACAAGACAAAGGATAGCGACACAATGACTGTGTCTGTTTTTCTCTTTCTTTAACTCGCATCATGTTGCAGTATTGGAAAGCATTATTCATGGATTGTTTCATTTAAAGTTTTAAAATCTTTTTCTATGGCTGGCACATAAAACTGAAGAAACATTTTCCAGCTTGAAATGTTGTAAGAATAAAGATGTCAAAAATGGACCAATTTACTGCAGTGTGCCGTCTTTAGCTAGCCTAATGATGGCAGTGCTTAATGTTTGTGTCAGCTGTGCCATCCGGTTAGTGCATTACAGCAGCTGACACATTATTATGGGCTGTAATATGCAATTTAGTGTGACAGGGTAGGTGACACTTAGTTGTTGGTGGTTACATTCTAAATCTCCCAAAACACTCTAAATAGGTGTACAATGGAGGAGTTTTGATAATGGTACTAACAATGACCTAGTGTTTTCTGTACAAATCACAGATATTGTTTGCTGCTGTTTTGTCCCCAGGTCCCTCCTACTGTCACACTTGTATCCTTCTCATCTTCTGTTGTCATACTGTAAGCTGACCTATGATTTTCTTTTTTTTTATTATTATACTCTAAATTCCCATACTTTATAATGATGGCATGCATCATGCAATGCATACTATACTTGCTTTTACTTGTAATATGAATCCTAGCATATAATCTGTACTATATGCTTGAGCTAGCAATTCTCCTTCAGGGCAAGAGGTTTGGTTATCCAGGTCTAGCCCTTCATCAGTTCCAACCTTTCATGATAGGTATACCTATAAGCTTAGCTGATGAGGGAGCACTGGCAGTCAGTTCCTTATTCTAACCTCCTCTTCTCTAACTTGATGTCCAGTTTTAGGCTCATTTCTCAAACTCAGAATGACAACACTTGTAGTCTACTGCATTATTGGTACTGCAGCAACTGGCCCACATTTTGCTACATAGGCAGGAGAACTGCAGTCATTGTTGCTCCATCTGACTTTCAGTGGGATATATCAATATATAGACTGTTTAATATAAGGCTGTTTTTGTCTTACATGTCTTTATGCATTCATATCCATGTTATGTGGTATAGTAAAGATAGTGTGATCTTCATTAGGAATAATTGATTAATTAAAACTTCCTTTCGCAGCACCCTGACTTAAAAAACTTGAGCTAAATAAAAAAATATATAACACATCCTGCTGGGCAAGGAAGTAAAACAGTAGAAGCATCTTCAACATTGTTTTAATTGTTTATTCTGGGAAATAAAACTATTGAATTAAATAATAAGAAATTATATTTATCATAGGGAATAAATTTGATTGAACTAAACACAAGAAAAGCATTCAAACCCCTAGATTTTGACATAAAGTATACTGTTAGGGCTTTTAATACAATTTAGATATTAAAGGTTTATTCATATAGCTAGATTGTGACATAAAGTGTACTATTAAGGCTTTTGACCTTTTTTTTAATAAGACCATTCTTCCCTTTTCAAGTGTATTTAAGTTTTTATTAGGTGGGCTGTTGCACATTTGGTCATATTTGGGTAATGTTATCATGTTGCTGAATACTTATTTATAAGAAGCAGGTACATGAAAGGAGGAAAAGGGAGAAACTGCTACATATCATCCTAACAGGGATTAGGCAAGGCAGAGTGAAAACAGAGTATGTTGCACCATCGATTCCAGAATGAAGTGCCCTGCAGCTGAGCTTAACTGTAGTTTAATAACTTCCTGCTGCTTATAAATCCATGATCAAGTTTCTAGTGGTGGTAAATAGGTTTATTCATGCAAGAATGAACGAGAAAATGAAACGACTATACCATTAAGATAAGAGCCATTTCATTAATACAAAAACACTGTTTATACCTTATACAAAAGCTTTGAAACAAAATATTTAATCTAAGGATGATGAGCAGTTAATTTTAATTAAGGATAAAATCAAGCCAAAAACATTGTCTTTATAATCTTGGATATGCCTGTTTTGGAAAATAATTTCCATATGAAAATAACATTCTTTTTTGTGATACCGTGATAGCTTGCAATGTGAGTACCTATTGTATTTCACAAAATGGGCTTCATAAAACAGACCAGTTTAACATAAATAGCAGTCTCTTTTTCATTCATCAGTACCATTAATAAGATGTACTCACTAAACTGCTGTGTATAATAAATGGTTAAAGCCTTCAAGTATTTGGTAAATATTGTGTTGTTTAAATTCTGTACTCAATAACCTCCAGAAGCTGTTTAGCATCGTTATATGGAACAATTCAGCCACTGCTTTAGGAAGGGTCTTGTAAGTTATAAATTATATCAGAGCCATTGCTGGCTCATCTAGTGTTTGATGCTGTTTCCCAGTCTGTTACCCTTCAACTCTAAAATGGAGTATTTAAAAAAGAAAACATCCATTTCTCAATCAGGCACTCTTCACCTTAGGAGCAAGTCAGGTCCATTTCTGCTCCCCTCAACTCTTGTAAAAATAAATTAATAAATAAATAAATAAAACTGCTTACTAAATCTGCAGCAAGTGACACACACGCTTCAGTCCTCACCACAAAAGCAGTTTCAATTTTTCATTGCAGTATAAAATAAGTACTGGTACTACAGTATTATTTCATTGGCATCTCTTGATCATACTCCTTACAACTTTGTCCCCAGGGTGGCTGTCCACTTTTCCCCTACCCTGCCAACACCTCTTAATTACATCTAAAGGAGTTTGCATCTCTATCGGCATAAAAGAGCATTCTATACGTATATTTTGGACTGAGTAGAAGGCTGAGCCCCATTTACTTTTGCTGTTTAATTGGAAGTAATTTTAGTTTTATCTTGAAAAGTTCTGGAAAACTTTGTGACAAGAGGCACAAGGGGGCATATCTCAGTAGGTTACTTAAGCTAAAGCTATGAAAATCTCACCCTTGGTAAGCAGCAGCCCTCTTTTGCTTCACTGTCAGTAGAATAGAATGTTCCATGCAGTGTCTTTATTTTTTGTGACAACAGTTGTTTTGTGGTAGCTGCTGCTAGTCTGGGTAGCTTTCTAAATTCCGTTTACTTTTGCTGCTTAATTAGCAGGGATTTTGATTTTATTTTCCAAAAGAACAGCAAAAAGGACCTTGTAAACTGTGTATGGATGTAGTAGGGACATGTCTTAGTGAGTTACTTAACCTAAGGCTATATAAACTAGCCAGTACCAATCAGCATCAAGCAAAAGCAGCTGCAGCTAAGTGGTGATGGGAAGGAGCAAAGAAACCCATTGTGTATGTTTGTGAGACAGGCAAGATGGACAGAGAAGAGCAGAAAAGGTACTAGGAAAGTTTAGTTTAGAAGCAGTTTGACTTGTTTATGATATATTTACTTTATTGCCAGTTGTAAATGAAGTCAAAAGAAGTATAAACCGGTCATTTAAGGGATGTATACATTGAATTTAAAAATGGAAAATATGGATACATTTTGCTGCACAGATTTAGTAGAAATGGGCTACTTATGGAAATATAAGACATGTAAAATGCTGATAGATGATAGGAGCACACAGGAAATAATGGGCGAAAAATGGAAAAAATGCAAATAGCTTCTTAAGGGGTATGAGTTTGTTAGAGATCAGACAGTATATCAGGATGTAAGTATTCAAGCTGATTTTGGTTTTGTAGGATTCAGTTATAGTGGGAATAAATATGTGATAGTATTAATGCAATAGCAGAAGATGGTAGTGCAGAACAAAATGAGTTACTTCATATTATGAATGTGGAGAGCAAGCTGATTGCACAGAATAAAACATAGGTGTGGAGAAGAAGCTGTGAAAAAACATGGAAATAAATGGAAACTCACATAAGAGAAACTATTGATACAATAAGCAGTTTACAGCCAGTAAGTAATATTGTTGAGGAAGAAAATACTTAAATAAATGGTGATTTTAAGCAGGTAACTAGTACAACAAAAAGAAAGAAAATAAAATAGGTAAAGAAATATAAGACAATATAAAAAGAACCAACTCTAGAACTGAAAATGATATAGGACGTGACATGAATACTAAAGAGAAATGAGGAAGGCATGTTATACAACCTAGAAAAGACAAAAGGGATAAAGGAAATGAAAATGATACCTAAAGAGGGGTAATCTCAGTTAAAGGAGATTATATCCTGAAGGAAGTTTAAATATTATTCCAAGAGTTAACACAGGAAGTGCTACTGTTTTTTTTTTATTTGCAAGGGAGTGGGCTGAATGATATCAAAGATGGCATTAAGTACTTTCTAAGTCACAAAAGGAGAAAATATTGTGAATTGTTACAATATGTATTGAGCCAGAATTTCCCAGCCAACAAGTGCTAATAAATAAATAACCGTGCAATAATGTAATATATAGGGATATGAAGGGCATAATAAAGGACATGGAAGATCTTATTTTTGTTTATACAGAAAAAAAATTAGTTAGGGCCAACATAGCTGACATAATTCCAGATATCAGAGTAAACTTTAGAATAGACAGAAAGTCAGCAATCTGACAGTGAATTGAGAAGACGTGCTATTTCCAAAGGTTGTGTATATATTTATTTGTTGGATTTTTTCCCCAAAATGATCACTTTGTGCTAAGGACAAGTTTCATTTAAACTACGTGGGAAATAGAATTCTGTGATCAAAACTGACTAGGTTTATAAAAACATTTTTAAATGAACTATTGATCAAATTGTAAGGATGGGAGGAAAAAAATCAATTGTTATCTACTTAACCCAAAGGAGAAAAAATCTACTTATTTTTCTCCCCATCATGACAAAAAAAAAACAAAAAAAACAAATTCAAAGTACTCTTTTTGATAATACAATCATTGAAGTCACTTCTCATAGCAAATTATTAAGGATAACACTGGATGATAATCTTAAATTCAACCTGCATATAAAAAACTGCATTAAAAAACACCAAAACAAGAGACGCTTTACAGAGCCAAAACTTTCTCACCAATTAAAACTAAATGCAACTAAAACTACACTTACCACTACTTATGGTGCTTTCATCATTGCTAACTTCCAGGCATCACAAAAATGAAAACCTGAACAATGGCATGATAAGGTGGCCAAATTTACAGCAAATACCCCTTTCAGGACCCACTATCATGTAACACTTAAAAGTCTAAATTGGTCAGAACTACTCCATGAACTAACAATACACAGTTTCATGCCATCTATAAACTTACCCAGCATCCATCTGCCTGTCCAGCACAAAAGATCATTCTACACAACTGTGTTCCCAATTGGTCATTATGCTCCAGTGACCAAAAACTCCTCTTTGTCCACAAACCTATAAAATCTCCTAGGCAAGGTTTAAACTTATATTGCTAAGGCCTGAACTCCTTACCTATATCCATCAGGTCAATACCCTCCCTGCATTCCTATAAAACCATTCTGAATGAGTTCCTAGCCAAAATATGAATCTGTTCTTGTTTAACTCTAGGATAAACTATAGGATAAACTATATCCCTAAATATGAAGAATTATCTATTTATACCTTATACTTCCTTACTCTCCCTTCTTCACTCACTTCCTTACATCAATCTATTTATTTCCCCGACTCTCTTTCTAAATATGTCATAGCCCTGTTTTTTTCTCTCATTTCGCATTGCAGTTCCTGTTTGTAATATACTAACTTTCCTGTAATTTCTCTATATACTGACTACAATTTCCCTAAATATTAAATTTTTGTCATATAAGTTGTATCTATTCTTACCTACTGTTTTCACATTATGTTTAATTTGGTATAACTATTTAAACTTTAAGATGTTTTGTATTATTTTTGAAGATGGTAAAATTATTTTCCTTATGTTTTTGTAACACATTGGAACTTTTCTTCCCAGGTGTTAGCTGAAAATGGGCACTTACCCAGTTGGACTTTTCCAGTAATCAAATGCCAATAAAGAAAGAAAGAAAGAAAGAAAGAAAGAAAGAAAGAAAGAAAGAAAGAAAGAAATGTTATAAGTTTAAATACTAAGCTGTCTGAAGTAATTAATAGATTCCATGTAAAGGAAATTCATGTCAATGTTATTACAGAAACATGGTTCAAGGATTTTTACACTCATGTAACTGTTTCAGGATATAATAGCTTTTATAAATATAGGAAATGACAAAATGAAGGAGTAGTGTATACATATGTTAAGCAAAATTTACTTCCCATTGTTGTTTTTTATAGTGTATCAGCAGAAATTGTGGCAGTAACAATATTAAACCTGTCTTGGCCTTTTATACTGTGGGAGATTATAGGAGCTCAAATTTGCAAATTAGAGAACAAGAGCTATGTAGTCAGAATCTGAAATATGGTACTGGTAGTAACACTGTTTTCACAGGAGCCCTTAAAATACATTGTGTAAACTGGAATTTCCTATTTCAAAGGCAATAGACTAAGAGATTTTGAATTGTTAGTCCAATAACGTTTTTAGACAATATGTTGATTTTAATACCTGGATCAATAATATTTCAAATGTTGTATTAACAAGAAATGGCTTGGGACCTATAGATTTTTTATGTGGTTATCCTATAGGAAACTCTAAACATGTGGTTAGCACTTGGATAATGAATGTTATAAAGCAATTTTGTCGACATTACAAATGAGGCAATTTTCCAAGAGAGAATAGAATGAAATAATTAAAGAGTTGAAAAATGAGTAGAAAGAATGATGAATATTGTTGGAATTTCCACAACGATAAGCTGAACAATCTTATAACAAAGCATGTGCCTCTAATGCATGCAAGTTGCAAAGAAATAAATAAAATGCTCCATGGTGGAATAGTAACTTGAAGAGATTATATAAAAGGAAAAAAATATCCCCCAGGATTCACGAAACTCTGTGCAAGAATAAGACTATTCTTGCACGGAGTGGTTCGTGTCCGTTTAGAATAGCAGCACACCTTGCATATGCATGAAGGCACGCTGCTATGTAATGTAAACAGACGTGAACCAGGAACGAGCACAGGAGGCATGTGTCAGCAGTTCCTGCACATTTAACATGCCCCCTTTTGCTCAGAAAGTGCCGTACGTCACTTTGTGACACAGATGAGTGTCAATGTATATAATATTAGAGCCTGGCTCTAATATTATATACTAAACCAGTGTCCACAGACACTGAAATGCAAATAGCTAACATTTCAGTGTCCATGGATACTGAAAAAAAAACAAAAAACAAAACACAAACACCTAGAAGGCAGCAGCCTTCAAGTGCACCCCCCCCCCCCCCGAATGTATGCACCCTTGCCCTACATGCATGGAAGCAGTAGGGCAAGAGCAAAGCAATAAAAATACAAAACATTTTTTTTCACCAAATAACTCCAACATTTAAGCGGTGTGCAGCTTGTTTGCATGGCGGGCCACTATGCTTAGTCTGGCTGAAATCCTGAAAATGATAGACAAGTGCTACTGTGATACAAAACGTCATCAAGCAGCTGCAGCATAGTGGTACTCCCATGGTTTAGCATGTAGAGCATGCTAGGTTCAAATCCCTTCTCGACCAATTTTTTTAAAAACTTTTAAGGAAATTGAATGATAGATGCAATGATATGGCTCATGTGTAGCACAGTAGGGATGGGAATATGTAAAATATAACTGTAAAAAGTACTTTATAAATTTAATGAAAAAAAATAGATTTGAGAAATGCTTTGCTAGTGCAAGTATTGCTAACCGGCTTTCAGCTGTGCTTACCTGGTGTAAGCATTACTATGCTGATTTACCCAGAGCTAAGCATAGTTCAGCATATTAAAACTGGCCAATCAAGAAAAAGTGTGGGAAAACTGCCCTATTTAAACTGCACAGGCAGGAATACAGCCATAACCATTTGGGATTGCTCACAGCAGGACCAAAATGTCTGGGGTCGGTGAAGGTGTTCACTTTTGAGTGCAACACCTTCACCGACCCCAGACATTTTGGTCCTGCTGTGAGCAGGACCAAAATGTCTGGGGTCGGTGAAGGTGTTCACTTCTGAGTGCAACGTTGGGACATCCAGGAGTCCAGGGTCATGATTGCGCTCCTAGTAAAAAACACATGATGGCAGGCTGCTGCAGGGCCAGTACCAAGGCTTGCAGTACAAAGCGGAGGCCTGGGTCCAGCTTGCATGTGATCTCACCAGTCCCACTGGCATACCTCGGACTGGTGAGCAGGTATGTCACCACCATAATGACCTGAAGAGGAGGAGGGGTGCACTCTTGGACCAGTGGATCCAAGAAGCCCGAGCACAAGATGTCCCACCTGTCTGTAAGTATGCCGTCTTATGTATCTCTAAGTATGGAAAAAGTTCTACTTGTAACTGTGCAGGTGTGATTAATGTGTGATGTCTCCCCATACAGCTGCTGCAGAGAGGTCCCGGAATGTTGAGGCACATGCCCACCAACTAGCCCGGCTCCATCGGCAGTATGGTGAGTACAGAATACCCCTTAATATTAGCAGTAAAAAATCAAAATTATAGTAATGGTAGTACTGCCTGTATATATAATTGTGCTGTAAAAGTCAGGAATAAATGCCTGCGTCAGGCTGCCAGTGTTACAATGGAGTATTCCCAGCTGCTGTGTAATACAGATGTCAGTAGCAAACAGGGTACAATATGCAAGAGAAGAATAGAATATATATGAGTGTGTCTGAGTGAACCTGCCAAGAAAGTGCCATGTCAGAGATACTGTAACACTTATGAAATGAAAAGCATTCCCCTGTGCAGATTGTACATCAATAATAATTGTGGATTTCTGAGATGTACACAGATATGTATGTCAAAACTAATAAAGGTGATCCCAAACACTGGTCTGTGTCATCTCACTTGTACCTGAAAATTCGAAATGTGTATGTCCTGCAGAATGCATTAACTGAGGTGAACTGATTTAGCACTGCTTGTCTGCATACTTTAGAATGGATATATCAAATAACTGAAAAAAACAACAGTACATATTTCTGTCAGAATGTGTTTTACTTGTTTGTCTGCCAGCATTGTCCTATGTTAACCTGCCAATTTCAGCTGTATGTAGCTGTGAATGTACTGAAAAATGGATAAGGCTAACAGGTGCAGACTTAAAACCTACACTGTGTACTCAGGAATCTAAATTGCAGTATGTAATTGTAAAACAGTCAAATGTGCAATCCAGCTTATGTGCACGTTTCACAAACTGTAACGCCAATGTCTGTTGTGTATGCATAATTTGTACTGAAAATGGGAAACAAATAATGCAACATGTCATAATAAAAGTACTGTGCACAAAAATATGTACTAGATAGAAATGTCACAAGCAGCACACAACACCTTCCCAGTCTGATAAGGACTAGGTCTGTAATTCAATTTTGCACACACACCACAGTTCAAATCCAGGGACTGCCACTAACATCTCAGTCTGGTTCTACAGTTGTAAACTGCAATCTGAATAGAAAAAGTAATGTACTGCAATACATACGTTTTCCATACAGGGCACACAGGTAAAGACATCTGAATAGAAATACTAGTATGATGTGTATAACTCTGAAAGGTGTACAATTGCTGTGTTGATTAGCCCCAGTCCTACAAATAGATGCAAGCTAGACAGCCACACTCTGCAGTCTGGCCCAGACAACCCCCTCAATTGTCACACTGTCAAGGATAGTTTCCTCAGTTGCCAAAAAACCTGCACACAGAGAATGTCACAGTAGATGTATGTGAAACACACACTCCAGGCCCTGCAACTAATATGTGAAACTATATGTGTAGAAACCACAATGTAATGTGCACAGAGTTCATCTGCACATAGCCCACAGGTAAAGAAATTGGTATAGAAACAGGTCTGATATGTATAACTAAAATAAGAGTACACTTGCTCTGTTGATATCTACAGCTGTTGGTGTGCTGTAGCAGCCCCATGGCACAGGTAGAGTGTAAGTGTGGTCAGAATGTAGACTAGTGAATAGTAGTGTACTGACAAATATACTTGATAGCAGTTGTCAATTGAATATGTTCCCTTCCCCCACCACTCAACTCATCCAAACAACACATTGAAAGCAACATGGGTATGTTCCTAAACAAACCTCTACTGTTGGGACCATCGTTCCATTTGGTTTATCATTGTTTAAACTGTGTGAATACTAATATTCCCTGTTTAATAATCATTTTATTGCCTGCCTGACATACGACTAACTGGCATGCTGTTGCAACCCTGAATGCCATTCCATATGCATGGGTTCTGTTTGCTATGGCACTGTTATAATTGCACTGTTTTGGGTTTTTGGGTAAATGGGAATATCCATGCATGCTATTTTGACTAATGTAATGTGTTATACATGACTAACCAATATTCATTGTTAATTTCCATACCTTAGTACATATGGGAAGGCAGATCCCAGCGGATCCACCTCTCCCACCCCCACCTGGCCGAGGCACCGGGTCCCAGCATGTCTGGGACCCAACCCAGACCTCCCTCATCTGCTGTTCCTGCACCACCCTTGGGTGGAACCATTGCAGGGAATGGGGTGTGAGGATGTTGCCACCCAGGACTAGGTCTGTGACATGGTGCGCAGTGTCCTCCAGACAGAGTTGGATGACCACCTGCACCAGGTGGAGAGTAGGCTGGTGCAGCTAGAGGGGCAGGTGGCCTCTCCAGCCCAGCCCCCAGCACAGCCACCATCTGGGCTGTGAAGGAGTAGTGGTGACTGCCATTGGGTGGGAACATCAGTGCCATTACTACCATCTGAGGGGCTCATGAGCCTCAGATTTCCAACTACCCTCCCAGTCAAGGTGTTTACCCCCCATGTGTCATACACCACCCCTGTCTGCTGTCTTGTCTGTCTGCAAATGCAACCTCTCCTGCCAAACCTCCCTCACCACACTTACCTATATCATGTGGATAGGCACACAGTTGAGATCTATGCAGATAGACTGCATTCCATGCATAACTATCATGTACACACAAACCATGTAAAACTAGCTGTAGTCAATGCATATAACAGCAATACTCACACTGGTCTTTGGTCTGGAACCTTATATAAATATGTAGTTGGCCTGTGTTTGCAAGTTCTGTTGTAAAAGGTATTGCTACCTGTTGTCTGTAACACTGCTGCCCACACACAGGAAGGATGTCTTCCATACAGGAAAGGTAAAGGGACACCTCCCACATGATGTAGCAATTTATTGTAGTGGGTTACCATGACATTGGTAAGTGGAAGTACTACATAGCTGGCTGCATGCAATTAGCAAGTGGTGAACACCAATTGGTGCAGAGGCCATCACCTGATCATGAGCATCACCTACAAAAATCCATGCTGCAACCTATTCAAACCAGCTCAATCCCTATAGTGGAGAGAGAGAGAGAGAGAGAAAATACTACAAACCAAATGAAAACAAAATTAAATAAAACAAGGGGCACATAAAATGTACATAGAAGAGAGGAGAATACTAAAACAGGTATGTGAAACATGTATGCATGTAAGTGAATGTAGTACTTGGTCTGTAATAATGGGATAGATGATGTGGAAAGATGTATATGTGCCATCAAGACTTGTTGCTGTAATGATGTCCTGCTGAACAACTGCTATGGACATAGCATCCAGCCCTGTGGGCAGTGGGCCATACCTGTCAACTGTGCAGATCAGCACTGAATGAGAAGATGTAAGCCATCATAGTGTGTGTTCTGTACCTCAAGACATGTATATTAGTGTGGCAAATAGCTGAAGGTGGAAGTAATGAAGTCATGATAGACACATGAGTTTCAGACCCCACCACCTTCAGGGCAGTCATGTTAACGTGAAATGTATCATGCACAAACTTCATAGGTTTGTAATAGGCTTACCCGCAATCTGTCCCTATATATATTTACCCCCTAATGTTAGGCTGTGTCCACATGTGACACTTTTCTATTTTGTAGCAAGGCAAAACAGTGCAGCTGTGGAGGAAGGTGGACCTGATGTTTGAATGCACTCTCTCTCTCTCTCTCTCTCTCTCTCTATATATATATATATATATATATATATACATACATGTATGTCTACATATATACACAGACACACACACACACACACACACACACACATATATATATATATATATATATATATATATATATATATATATATGCATTTTCCCTACTGTTGAATGACTGTGCTGCACAATATGTTTGAGAAAACATCACACATATCTATACACACATACACACACACACACACACACGCACACACACACACACACACACACACACACACACACACACACACACACACACATAGACATATGTGTATATATATATATATATATATATATATATATATATATATATATATATATATATATACAGTTGTAAGTGGGTGAGAAATGGACAGTTATGTCTGGTGTGTAATTCATGTTCATGTTGGGAACACATTGCCCTTTGTTTGTGAAAGTGAGAGTGGGATGTTGGCGAAAGATAGTAGCTCCCTATGCACCAGAACCTGGACCTGACTTCAGGTGATAGGATCCTGTCTGTGTGTGATCCCGGGGGGGGACAAGCACCACTCCCTGTTGTGGTTACACCCAAAGGTAATGCAGGGCCAGCAGATGATGAGGTCCTGGGGTGGGTCCCATATGTGCTGTGGCCTGGTAACATGCCCAGATGAGGTGGGAGAGGTGATTCTACTGGGAACAGCCTTCCCAAACATGCTATTGTGTCACAGTTTTAGAACATATGTGGGTAGTAATAGTCCACACAATCCAGAATTACTTCTAACAGCAAGCATAGATATCCTCATTAACACAAAAGACCAGATTTGTAGCAGTCGCATAGCAAACAGAACACATGCATATATGGAATCATAGTAGCCCTTACAATGGCATGCAGGTGACATTGTTAGCACCAGGCCACCAATGACTGTGTTTCAACATGGAACATGACTAGAAACACATTTCAATATTTGTCGTACAATACAATATATGTCCCAACAGTAGGTTTGCTGTAACATACCCATTGAGTTGTGTGTTCAGATTATTGTTGCAAATATGGTGGGGCGGAGACAGAGATGTCAATTGACAACTATTATATCCTTGCAGCATGAGATCCTCAGACCTTTGTTTCCTCCTTATGTCTTTCAGGTACCATGTCTAGAAAGCACCTTCCAGTGTATTACCCCCAGGAAAACGATGTTATTATTAACTACCTGGTGCAGCACCACCAAAACTCTCTTTGGCCGTACAGCCCATGATCTGCAGGAGAGGACTGCCCTGTGGGATGAGCTCATCCACAGGATAAAAGATGGCCTGCATAACCGCAGTTCTGAGCAGGTCCGACATCACTGCCCATCAGCGTGCTGCTGCAGTTAGGAGGGACCAACTAGCCACAGGTGGGGGGCCATGCCATCCAGCCCCCCTGACACATGCTGAGGAATTCCTCACCAGCCTCAGGCCACCTGCCCCCCAACAAAGCCAAGAACCAGCTGATAGCATTGTGGAGGTGGGTGCTACCCACACAATGGATGAGGAGCATGCAGGTAAGGCCACAGGGCACATCAGTAGACCACTTTTGCTTATCCATCTGCATCTGTAAAGTTTCATCATGCATATGTGAGATAAAATATATATAGTCTGTTGCTGCAGTGTAGTAATGAATAGATTTGCATAATCTGTAATATTGTGGGTTTGTACTGTTGATATACTGAAATGCTGTTTCCACCCTGTACAAATGCCACAGGTGTGGCTACTGACATCACATCTCTCACACAACTATGTAGGTTCCTCTGGTATATCTCTGGGGCAGCAGCCTGTAGCTGGTGAGTATGTGTTTTGTTCAGGCTTGCCAATACACCGGCCATGTTATGGCCATGCACACATTTAACACACCTACTCATAATGCATGCTGTACATGTTCACTTATTGTTGTTTTTAACTGCACTGCATCACAGTGGTCACCATGGTGGCATATCTGAAGGGTATGTAAGAGTCCTG
The DNA here is from genome assembly GCF_019279795.1 of Protopterus annectens. NCBI lineage: Eukaryota > Metazoa > Chordata > Ceratodontiformes > Protopteridae > Protopterus > Protopterus annectens. Next base: position 1,980,614,912 of record NC_056739.1, read on the forward strand.
CAATATAACTAACAACCTGTCATTGCAAGATGTGTGCACAGAGATGAACATAATGGTGGGACAAATGGCCTACAGTAGGAACATGTCTGAAACATTACCTTTAACCATTATTACAATGGCAACTGTTACAGATCTACACAACGACATATCACAATACCACATTCCACAACCCTTAAAACTTGTAATGTGATCCTAACATGAGCAATGAATGTGTAATATGGAATCCTATGTTAGGACAATAAATATGGGGAATACGTACCCTAACAAACACTGGAAGCATGTCTGGGCACACACTCCAAATATATTGTGGAAGCAGCATTTGAGGTACTGACAGCATTCACTCCTCATGAGTATGCACCTTCCATCAAGTACAGATCCTCAATGTCACACCAAGAAATGGTCTGCTGTCCAAGATGCATGTCCATGACATTTGCCCACTCACCTGCAACAGAGTCAGCCGTGGCTTGCACGTGTCTTACAAACCATGGAATGGATGCCATATCCAACAGGTAGCACTCAGGAGTGGGAGATGTAGCCTTACCTCCCCATTGCATATACCATGGCAAACAGTGCAGACAGTCATGTATGTGTCGAGGAAGTATGGGACAACATTAATGTAGAAAATAAACAGATGGCCATCCAAGACAGATGATGACACATGTTGCAAACTGGTAATGCTGCCTAGAAACATGCCACAACACTGAGGGAGTTGCAGGAATGTCTAGCAAGTACTGGCTGTGCAGTACCTGTGTCGACAATCGCCTGGACTATGAAGTGTGGGTTATGGGTTAGGGTAATCAGATGGGAAAGTTGCTCAACAGGAAACATCATCCAGGGCTCTCTAAATGTAGCATATGCATAACATCAAAAGTCCCCCAAAGGCATGTGTTGTAATGTGTAATGGTGTACCAAGGCCAAGTTCTAAACCTACAGACAGTATTAATAAAGATACATGTGCTGCACAAGCATCACCTCACTCCACCTCAGGCCCACCATCTCCATCTGTACCTTGCTAGTGCTAGTGTGCACCTGTATGTTTTCTGTTCATTAGCAGGGACTAGGCTGGTACACATGGTGTTTTGAATTTGGGACACAGCAAAATGACACTCATGTGTGGCCCATAGTTGTCAAGCATCTGCAAAAAGGCTGAGGATGGGGAGGGGTGTCATCCTGAAACAAAAGAGTGAACTGAAGCAGACATCCAAAGCTCACTAAGAATGGCTGTATCTGCACACAGTCAAGGTCATGAATTATGGCAGACATAACCCGGACTCCACAGCAATAGTGAAGGCACTATGTGAACTCCAAGGGCTGTGCACATGAGTTGACCATGCAATCTAGCAGAGTTTGGGGACATTTGTAGGGCAGAGTGACCAAATACTGGTAAGTGCAGATAGGCCATGCTAGTATACCCCTTCCAGGAATAGTGAATGCTGTAGTACACTTTACAGTTGATGCAACAAACCATCATGTTAAGGGTGTGCACACTTAAGCACCCACATATTGTATGCATCTCAATCAGCATCTGCACAACTAACACAATTGTTTGATACTGCATTTGATTGCACAGGTCCTATGTCACATATCAGGTTTGTGTAATGTTAACATATGCAGTATTGTGGCCGCATGGCATATCAGGGAAGAGGGTGCCATGTCAATAAGGGTGTGTACACTCTTCATAGCTATAGTAAGCTTTGAAGTTTGTCAGTGTAATTGTATTTTATTGCTCATACATGCACCGCTGATGATAAGATCTGCAAATCAGACATCAGACATTCACTATTGACATCTGTCCTCATATCATCCCAGGTATGTGTTGGACAAACACGTAGGGGCTATGAGCAGCAGAGCAAACATAACTGACACACATATACACATTCAGTAATGGCATGTACACCTATGAGGTATGGTGCACAGTACATGCCAAGGTACTGAACAGGTGCACAGCAATACTGTGTACATGGGTGCAGTGTGTTTCAGGGGAAGAGGCATCACCTACTAAAACAACTCATGCATCACAGAGATGCATATTGTTGGTAACAGGGATTGACTATAGCTGCAGTGCATGCTGTTGAGTGCTATATGTCATGCATGTTGACAGTTGGGTAATGAGAGGTCTGTGTGGAATATCTTTGTGCAACCTCACCTGTAAGTGTGTATGTGTGTGTGTGTGTGTGTGTGTGTGTGTGTGTGTGTGTGTGTGTGTGTGTGTGTGTGTGCGTGTGTGTGAGTATGTGTACAGTTAAGCAATGACGTACAGGTCTTAAAGTGCGTTTCTTGTTTTCCCGTCACAGGTGGCGAGGTGGGTCAGGGTCCCTCCTGCAGGCAAACTGATGTTAGTGTCCATACAGACTCTAACAATGATGATAGGTATGGTGAGGCACAGGCAGGGTTGTCAGGGGCTGAAGCTATGCCATCGGTTGACATCCCACTGTTATCCACCCCATCCCTGCACACAGTCACATTGCCTATACATACCCCATCACCAGTGGCCATAGATGAGGGACAGTTGTCGGGTTGTGGCATGAGACAGGATAGTTTGGTGACTATGGCAAGTGTGTCTGGAGACAGCAGCCATAGCTGGATGACTGGAGAGGTACCACATAGGCAGATGTACAGGGGTGCTCGTAGGAGGGCTGCTTGTCATCATGCCCCTGGCAGAAGTTCCACAGCAGGTATCACTAGACTCATGTTTCACGCCATCATGGAGGCACTGGCACATATGGAATGTTATACCAGACAGGGCCTGAGGCTCCAGAGGGTACTCATTCTGCTGTTATTGACAACATCCGTGATCTTGCAGGTGCCCACCTTTATTTTGCAGAGGTCCTGGAGAGACGGTTGAGTGAGATGGTGGGAATCCTCAACTGTGCAATGTTTGTGCTTGAGCATATGGTGGGAGTAGTGTGACAGCCATGTGGATGTAGGTCAGCAACGCCAATAGGAGGAGGTTGACGTGGATGTGCAACAAGTCAGAGCCACTCCAGTAGTGGCAGTACCAGCACCACTACTGCAGGGGGGGTGCTGTCCACACCACAACATAGCAGGCTACATGCAGGTGACCCTGGCCAGTCCCCAGAGGGACCCAGATCCAGCGGATATTTGCCATCATTGGGGAGAGTACCATATCTGGCTTTGTATCTGGTAGTGCCTGTGGAACCCCTGGCAGGCACAGTTCTCATGTCCATGGCCAGAGACGGTGAACTGCACACCCTGCCAGGTATGGTCTGCAGCTGTCCAACAAACCCCTGTATGGGGCAGCCCCATGGCAGAACTGTGTGCATGCATACACACACATCACCAGTCCAGCTAGGGCAACCCCATACCTACACACACCACATCTGCATAGCCCAGTTAATAAAGAAATCCTCGAACACACACCTGATGTCAACCAAACAGCTCAGCCTAGGTCTCTGGCAAACCCAAAACACACCCTGTGCAAATGATTATACCTGTGCCATATCCCTGTCATCCATAACAGGGCTAATATGGTTCTGATGCACATGGTGAATGTACTAAGGTGTACCAATGTAATGCTGTGTAACATGTTTTCAGCACTAAAGTTTAATGCTTACATGTCAGGATGTGTAGTTGTCCAGCCATGATACATTATAGCTGTTATTAACACTGACTGATTGTGGTCTCCATAATGTATTCCGTTTGTGTTGTAGGTGTCTATGTGTCAGCAGGATGTTGGTCTGCTGTTGTATCCTACAAGGGGTATGGCACTGTGGTGACACCTTGACTGTACCATATCCTGGGAACAGCTGAACACAAGTCACAGGTCTGTATAACAGTTACTGCATGTGCCACATGGCTGATAGGTCTGAGGGGTGTATACAGGTGAGTGCATGGTGGCTAATGTCAGCAGACCTTCTACAGTGGAAAATGGTAAGTGTACTTGGTGGTACACACCACATGCTTGTGTATAACACACATACACAGAGGCTTTGGTGTTGATGCAATACACAGAGAATACTGTACACATGGATATATGTACTTTTGCAGAGAACCCATTTTAGCCTATGTAATTCTACCAAGACAGAATAGGCACAACATCACATCAGGAAATAATCAGTCTGCTAGTTTAATGTCATTGACGATGGTACTGGCAGGGTATATGTTCCCTTCCCCAATGTAGTACAATCCTCGACTTGGTAAACATAGGTGTTCTGGTGTGGGTGGCACAGCCCTACCCTTTAGAGGATGTGAGGTGGTGTAGAACCTCAGATAGTGTGATTTACAACTACTTAACCTGTTAACGTGAACTGTACAGTATTAGAGCCAACTAAGCGGGGGTATGCAAACATCAATAACCCCAATGATGGTGGCTTTGTCCACAAGATCCACACCCCAACTATATATATATATATACCAACCCCAGTATTGCTGTACAGCTATACAGTGGGGAAGAGAGCATTTACACATCTATTACTAGTCTTGATGGAATGAATTTCCACAAGATGATACCTTTGAAATGTTAGCATTTGCCAGCCAGTCCTCTGACAGATGACCTGCTAGGACATGTATTTTCTGCAAACTGAAGTAGATCCCTTCAAATACAGACACACTTTTACATGGCAACACTGAGAGTAGAACCCCTACAGAGGTACTTATTGCTACTAATGTGTGTGGCCTTAATTGCACACACCACACAGCTTTTAGGATGAGGTGTGTCCCAAATTACTTGTTAAGTGAAGAACATCACCAGGCCTTGTACAGTATGATAATGGGGGATGTACTGGTTGTTTATAAACAATACATAGTGTGACATACTGTCATATACACATTGACAAACACATAACAGTCATAGACACATCTGAGAGAAATGGGTTTATCAGTGCAAACTGCCTTGTCAGTGAGTCCATTCTATTGCAGATAATTTGCACACAGCACATGCATCATTGGGCTTGATAGTGTAATCAGTTACCTGTATGGTTGATGGTGACAGTGGTCCCCACAAAGTGGACCTTGGGACATGTACTGGGGCTACCATTGTGTAACAACAGTATTTCCTGCACCCACACCCCACACTGGATATTTTACTCAATGAAACCCATAATAATACTCTGACATACCACCAATCACACATTGACCAGGACTGCAATACAACCCCTTGTCTATCTCAAGAGTGCTAGTACAGGGATATGCATCTATTGCACATGCCATAGGGATCGTAGGGTGATGGTTTGTCATGGCTCTCCTATGGTCAGCAATATCACTATCTCTTATACTGTATGGCAAGGTGTATTGTATTAGGAGAATGTGGCCTCAGAATGCTGTATCCTACAAATATACACACTTGCACACATACACACACTTGCCAGAACTCAGACAGTAATCCATGCCTATCTACTCATTTGTACAACAGTGGTGTGCTGACACTGCAAGCTCCAGGTAGCCCATAGGCTGAAGAGTGTAACAAGGTACATGTAATGTCCATTACAGCAGCAACCATTTCTAACTATGGCAATGGGGGAGTGTAGTGAGTGAGTAGGCCCTCAGGGTATTATCACCTACAGGTTTCCAAACACACAGACACTGTTATTCTCACTAATGCACACTGACACATTTGTCAGTACTGGGATCCATAGGTGCAGGTGTTCCTAGGTGTGTACCAGGATATTGTCTATGGAGAGATGAGAAGAGTAGGGGATGTGGGTACAGTGGTATCATTCCACCTGCCATTTTTCAGCAGGCCATCTATCAACTGATGCCATATGAGTGATCCTCAGGGTGAGAGTTAAATGCAACATCCAGTCATCTGATTGCCTCTTGCAGAGGGCCAGTGAGGTGCTCCAATTGACATGTATGCAACATATATTACATATCATGTTCAGTGTCTGTCTTAGAGACCTGTACCCAAGCATGTTCTACTGACTGTGGTAATGTAGTTGAGGTATCCATGGCATGTAGTACATACAGGGTGGGGTTTCCTAGCTGTGGCATTCATAACACAGCTGGCAGACATGTCAGTGTCAGTCAAGCATAGATTGCCTGTAAGCAGCCAATATGGATACCTGACATCTGCACATCTGTATGAAGGACAGACAGACATCAGCTAGCCAACTGGTTATGCATTAGGATGGATGTTTTGACAGACAGGTGACTGACACTGATAGGTATGATATTACTACATGACAGCAGCCCTCAATGACATGTCACATACACACAGTAGTCTACAGTTAATATCCACGTCAGATCAATATCCAGTAGCAAATACTTAATGACATACAACTCACACGCCAAGAATATGATAGTCCATCTTTGCATGCAGGGGTGTTTGGTTCCAGTAGTACAATCTGCAATCTGCTCTTACTTGGGAAAGCACTGTTAACAGTAGTAACATAATGATACACTACATGCCAGTGTGGCTGCATATAACCTGGGATATTACCCATGTATGAAACACATTCAAATGGAAAATAGTGTTGTACAAGCCATATATACTTAGGTGTACCAGACAGTAGACTCACATCCCTTGCTACTGTAATGACAGCACATAGAAGCATGTTATGTACATGGAATTAAATACACTTATTAAAGAAGTTGTTACCCTCCTATTTTATCAGACTGGAATGTGATCACTGGTTACCAGGGCTGAGCTATGCTTAGCAGGTGTAAGCATTGCATAAATGTAAATGCTAAGCAGATTTGCGGACTGGTAAGCAAGGTCTACATGGTGCAAGTGGCTTTTTCATTTAACCATGCGTTAGCAGGGCTTACCATCGAGAAACCCGCACAAACCCACTTGAAAATGCTCAAAACTGACTTAACCACTCTGTATCCAACAGTCCTTGTTCTGCCTAGCAACAAAATAAACAGCCCTTGCAGGTCTTGAAACCAGGACCCTGTACACTATAATCACAGCAGTTAACCACTAAACCATCACAGCTATGAAGAAGCATGTTGTTTTTTCCAAAACATCTGTCAATACACATACTGAATAGTACTGAATAGTTGAATCAGTATGTTGTTATATTTATATAAACACATATCAGATAAATATGGTGGGATACGTCTGGGAAGGTAAATACGACACTCATGTTTGCACATAAGTATATGGATATATATATATATATATATATATATATATATATATATATATATATATATATATATATATATATATATATATCTGTATATTGCTTTATATATATATATATACATATATATATATATATATATATATATATATATATATATATATATATATATATATATATATATATATATATATATATATATATATATATATATATATATATATATATATATATATATATATATATATATATATATATATATATATATATATATATATATATATATATATATATATATATATATATATATATATATATATATATATATATATATATATATATACATGCATATACATATATGTATAACATATGTCCATAACATGTAGTGGAGTCATACCTCAACATCAGTAGTCACAACCTCTTAGTGCAAGGGGATGTCATATCAGTATTGCAGGTATAAATGCGGAATGTTGCTACAGTAACAGGGGTTGTCTTAACAGAAATGCTGTGTGGGAAATTACGTCTGATACTGACATGTACACCATCAGTTACTGACAGACATCATAAGATCATCATAGTGCAGTACCACACAAATCACAGTAATGATCCTGTGGAATACAGCAGAGAAATGACCAATAAATGTGGACAGTCTGACACACTCCGGTCAGTCCAGAGGTATACACAGAACTCCTTAGTGCAAGATGTGTGGAAAGCATGACAAAGTGGATGTTTATAGCCATGTAAATGGAGATATCACGAAAATACTGGAATAGATAAGCTCACACAGTTTATGCATTCACTCACTCCTGTCTGTCCTGACACATATTAACTGGAGGAGCAGAGGTCAGAAGCCCACATACTACCCACTAGTTAGTGACATACCTCTGTACAGACATCCCACTGCTTTGTCAGAAATACACAACAATTATGGTGATCCAGCAACAGTACATCTGACAAATATCTAGACATAACATCACACTAGGTAAATACACTGAGCTGCTAAGCATGTCACAATGCACTGTGCAAACTACAGGCAGACTGCCACAACACTGGCCTACTTTTCTTTAGATTCATAGATTCGTAGATTAGTACTAAGCTAACTGCCCTTGTGAGCCATTTTAAGCTTAGCCAATTATCCCTTGTGAGACTCAAACCCTGCACCTTGTGTTTGTAAGGTAAATACCTTAACCATTAGGCCACCCTCTTATGGGGGAATACACATGTACTTGCAGATATAGAAGGCTCTACAGGCATGTAACAGCATGGAGTAACAGACACCTGTATGAAAGTGCATACCCACAACCAATCTGAACACAGTCATAGTCACATATGGTAAGGCTAATTAATATTACAGTATATGGACTGCGGGAACAACACCATCCTCATATGTGCCACTCACACACTAACCCTACATATACTGGGCCACTACACAGTGTATTCTGATGCCTGACTGTGGTATGGGACATGTGTTGGTCTGGCACTACAATAGGGTACCATACACTGGAGCAGCATGCAACATCAGATAGAACAGGACTAAGAACAATGACATCTACCACAGTCTGTACACAGGTCAAGGTACATATTCACAATACACACCATAAGTACACAGACCTCAGTACTGTACATACTATAACAGAATGTTCAGGTTTTATCCTCAGATATAAGGCTTACTATACATAACATGTCTAGCAGTCTAATATCTCACTGGCTTGTTATCAGGTATGATTTCATTAAATAATGATGTACTGAACATATGCACCTCTTACTGCATGTCATATGTACAAAGGTTGACAGCTTGAGGTTGGAGGCACAAACACAGGGCCAGTATTGACATGTTGCTATGATAAACTCATACATTTACTGGTGTAACAAGGTTTGTTGTGACATATGTCTTCTGAGGGATATGAAGTCAGTAACTAACATGGATGCCACTATGTACTGACTGCAATCATCAGAGTATGCTACTGCATTTCTAAATATAGGAAATGTGTGAGTAACACAACACATGTAAGACTCCAAACTCTGGCCAATCTGCAGATAGCCCTACAGGTGAGAGTTTCCTCAACCACATAACACTGTCATATATTATATCATGTAGAACAGCCATATCCACACAAACCCTGTTAAACCAACATTACTTCAAATGTAGAAGAGCAATACTTACATTATGTCCCCATGTCTGGAACATCCCCCTCCTGTTTGTTGGCCTGTCTCCACAGTGTATGTTGTAAGAGGTATATCCAGCTACCCTCTGTGATGCTGTTTGTCAAACACCTACATGAAGTCCTGCTCACAGTGAAGGAAAAGGGCCAACACCACATTAAGTGCTTAGTTATAGGAGTGTATTTCCATGCAATTGGCTAAAGAATAATACCACAGCTGTTCCATGCAATTGGCTAAAGAATAATACCACAGCTGTTCCACATGCAGTTAGCAAGTGGGGGACTGCAATTCATGCACAGGCCATCAGCTGATCATGAGCATCACTTACAAAACTCAAGCTGCTGCCTAAGCAAAGCAGATGTACTTTTCCACATCCACCAGAGAGGGAGTGAGAGAGAGAGACAAAGTAAGAAAGGAAGGGAGTAGCAGAGTAAGAGCCAAGCGTGTTTGTGTATGATCCATGGATGGAGAGTGGTATCTGGGCATTATGATGGTTTCTTATATTGTGTACTAATCCATACTGTCACATGGTAACTGCACATGGCTGTACACATTTATGGCTGAGGATTGTCTACAACAAACTCTACAGTGTTTGGAAAATGTTGGCCTTGTAATGTCAACAATGGGACGTGTAGTTCCTCAATATAATGATGTAGCAAAACCCACACTGCAGTGGATACTGTCCTTACACAATCACCTCAATACCCACACAGGGCACTGATGACACACACTTACCAGTACGAAGTTTCAAACTCCTACCTGACTGTGTATTGTTATTACATTGTTATGCAGTTTTTGCATGCGCCATGGAGCTTGCATATTGGAGAGCTGTCCAAAGGTATCTTTGAAGGTGAGTGACATCAGCAACAGTGATAAAGGAGGGATAAGGGAAGTGTAGTACATGTGACTGTTCACAAAAGCACATATCAAGAAAGACACACCCACACTCTTTCAGGGAATCACACACATTATCACAATTGGCAGCATCAGGATTAGAACTCTTATTTTACTAGTTTGACTCCATGACAGTATTACGCAGCTATCACATGCACCACAGAGCTTATCACGCTGATACATCACCAAAGGGTTATTGCAAGGTGACTGACATCAGCAGGCGTGCTAAACTAGGGCAATGGGGAGTGCAGTGTGTGTGAATGGGCCATAAACCATTCCTCTTGAAACACACACACAACACTCAGTCACACACTTTACATTTGACAGGACTGAGTATATGACTGATAGATGAATAATGAATTGTACTGTCATGTTACACAGTTATCACAAGCACCACAGACACTATAGTTCTGAGGGCTACCAGATGCAAATGTCTACAGTGATAGACATCGGCACATCGTGTGATATTGGCCAATTGGATGTGTGGTGGGTGGAACAGGACTCATGATGGGAAGCTCTTTGTCACTGTCTGTTTCTCTCTTCCCCACATCTCTGTCTGTGTATGTTTGACCTATTATAGTGTGTTGTCTTTAGATATATGTGTGTATTCCTATCAGATGTGTGTGCAAAGCATGAATTGTGTGCAATGTGGTGTGTGTGCACAGAAATCTGCAACTGACAGATATGTATCCACTGTTGTTGTCAGACATGGGCTTCATTTCTCTAAGTGTGGGAGCATGCTCAGTATGACCTTCTGTATTGAATGTGTGAATCCATTACAGGTTGGTTGTACTCCAGTGCAAGCATTTGTGTTCTACACCTACAGCTAGCAACCTGTTTGTGCAGGATATCTGTAGATAGGTTGACAATATGGAGTCACAATGGGCAAAGGATAGTGGGATACTGTAACTAATTGTGTCTGTGCTGCTTGTGCTACATGGTTTTGGTGTTAGGAGAGATATTCAGACATACGTACTGTTTTACACTGTGATGTATTATGTCATCATCTACTGACAGATATACTTATTTGCTCACAGTAATTTCCTGGGGAATACAAGATGAATGAAGCTGTGTCCAGTATTGTGGTCTGAAGACTACATATTCTTGCACACTCATGTCATTCTGGAGGGGGAGCTGCAGACACTTACTGATGGGTCTGTGTAAATAGTTCAGCACCTTGGTACTGTGGTGGCTGAGGATCCCCTGCTTGTACATCTATTGACGTCACTGAATGGCCATATCCTGCTGTGGCCATACCTTCCAGCTGTACAGATTCACACAGGTTACCCAGAGGCAGGACTCATATATCTGGTCAGTTCCCCTTCACATTGTGGTTTACAAGCATGTTTTTAGCCACTCATTACTGGGTTTGCAGACAGGGATAGTATGGGCACACATCAGAGTTTCAGACTTCACACACTCCATGGTGTCCATGCTTTTATATGCCCCCTCTGTTATTCTATCATCTTCCTAACATCATGCAAGCAATATCTGATAAATATCCCTATAGTTATCCCTTCATCCCAATGGTATTTAGGGGTTGGTCCACAGTTCATGCAGTAGGACGTGGTGGAATGCTACTGGGATTTGTCGACATGACCTTGCATTTGTGTTCTGTGGACTGTGTTATGTTATTTGGGACTCCATGAGATAACATGCATTGGCAGTATGGGTGAGGCACAGGCCTTTGACAGAGGACTGTAGGGCATTTGGTAGTGATGCAGGCCATCTGTAGCAGGCCAGTGCATTCTGTCACTCCTACAGTCCCAGGCTGCAAGCCACTGGATTCCCCTGGGGTGACAGGGTAGGTGTGCAAGGTGTTAATGGCAATAGTTCCTGTCCTTATTAATCCATTGGTGTGGATGCTGGCAGGGTGCTGCTTACAGCTAGGGACACACCTGCATGGGACACCTCTTCAGCATGCTGCATTCTGTGGGTATTCCCATACAGAAGTGGGGGTCATACTGTACTCATTCCCAACAGCAGGGATATGACCTGTGATCAACCTGTGGCTGATGGTGGGGTGAGCTGAGTTCATGTGGGCTATGGAAGCTTCTTGCAGCTGACTCACAAGTATACCTGGGATTCCCCTTATGCTGACTTGTGCGGGGACATCAGCAGTTTCTCATTACTTCATAACTGTGCCTTTTGTGGTGTGCCACTGATTGGCCATACTACATCATTATTCCATACTACACAGACAACTAATGTGCTGCTAACCTGTATATACAATTCCAAAGGTGTGTGCATTTGACAGTTACATTTTATGTGCTGTCTAGGGTATTTCCACCTGTCTACTGTGTGTATGTCTGGGCCCACATTCATGGCATGTCCATCTTTCAGATGGTGACAGATATTACATCCGAACAATGAGTATGGATGATTGCTGGATTGGGTCTTGCTGGGATGCATTGTGTTTGGCACTGCAGTTGTCAGAACATGGCCATGTCATCAACAGTACTGGCCATAGGCCACCAGGACACAAGCCTCCATGCCTACATGCTGACCACTTTTACACATTATACAACACACAACAACCTAACACACAACAGCCTTGCATATTGTATCCTACTAATTTGGCCAGCTCAGGTAATCTGTGCTCCACTGTTATTAAACCCATTAGCACATGTTACTACATTTCTACGTAGGATTGTGGGAGGGGGCACACCTAACAACTGTAAGCATTTGCTATGACTGTACTGGTATTTCAGGTACTCTATTGGCTTTCATTTCATTCTGTATTCTGACCTATCATGCAGACTAGAGGCATATCAGTGGAGTACAGAATTTAGGTTTTATTGATATTATGCAGAAACAAATAAAACAAAATGGTTGCAAGAGGTACAGCACTAAAAACATATGATTTATTGCATTTAAGTAAGGTAAGTGCTTTCACCACCTTCCTGGTGGCTTCCTCAGACCACAATAATAATAACAATGCAATATCACATTTAAATACACATTAAATTACTTACATTTCATAAATCAATCACACTTGTTACTAATAATGTCAGCCCCTTCCTTCAAAGCTAACCAAGCACATGCTCCCTGATGCAGCACACGTCGTCCAGCTAGCAAAGCCCAAGTTTTTTAAAAAGACAGTCCATAAAAATAGCGTTCATACTAACCTACTATTAAATTACATTCAACGAAAAAATATACTTATATATCACATATAAAACTATATGAATATATTAAAACTTATAATATTAATATATTTATAAAAAATAAATGTAAATGCAAATATATATATATATATATATATATATATATATATATATATACATATATATATATATATATATATATATACATATATATATATATATTTAAAAAAGAAAATACATAAGAAAATACTTATGTAATTTCATCAAATAATATAATGCATAATTATACCCATTCCCAACTATTTTAAATTGTACATTTTTAGTGCAGTTTGTCTTGGTGCCATTTTGTTTTATTTGTTTCTGCATAATACTGATAGTTTGTGGTCGCACATTTGCCTGCTCTGTGGTTTTCTACATTTTTCTTGTTAGGTTTTATTGACCTACACTTCATTTTCAGACTTCTTACTCTTCAGAACTAACATCCAACTGCCTGACCTGTTGTAGTCTGTTTGTGTAGGTCTGCAGGGGGTCTGTTCTCTGTTGCCATCAATTGGAAGCCTTAGCACAGCCTTTCTTTGTGGTCATCTACACCTGTCCTGCTGGTTGAGACTGTTGTTGGGTATGTGAGCCTCACTGCAATGCATGTGTGTGTCCTATGGAAACACATTTGGCCCACCACATGTCTTGCAGTGGGATTTGTCACCTGGTATAGTACTGCTTACTTTGTTGACATCAGTATTTGTTATGGATTTCTTGCTGCCCATATAGGTGTCTACTATCTGTTGCCATCCCAGTCAGCCACCCGATTCCCTTGCATGCTCACATTCATACCATAGATACAAGTAGCAGAACATACTACTCCATTCAGCAATTGAGGATGGTGCTGGAGGGCTGCCTATGTCGGATGCACATAGTACACTCCCTATACATGGTAAAGTACAGGTAGTGTCATGTTTGGTATCCCTTTTACTGTATGTGTGAGTCAGAGAGAGGTGTCATTCCCTGGGTTCCTACCGTCTCAGTGTATGTTCTCTGCATTGCCAATTTGCCAAAGCCTGGGCATACTGGGCATTCCTCCTTCTGCCTACAGGGCCAGGCTCAGTTTGTTCCTCTGACTTACTCTGTGCCTGTGCTGGCCTTGGCAATGGTGAGGAGCTGTGTGGTCCTGCCCCATCCTGTTCCTGCAGCTGTTTCCGCAGGATCATATTGTGTAGCATGGCACATACAATGAAAATGTGTGTACATGTAGCTGGAGAGTACTGCAAGGCTTCACTGGATATGTCCAGGCATCAGAACTGTGGCTTCAGCATCCCAAACACACATTCTATTATGATTCTGGTTTGTGCGTGTGCCTCATTATGGAGTTCTTGTTCAGGTGTGAGTGCATTTCTGATGGGTGTCATCAGCCACAGCTCCAGTGCATAACCAGCATCCCCCACTAGGTGGCCATATGGGATGTCCCCACTGGCAAATCTCTGGTACAGCTGCATCATATGCCAGATGTGGGAGTCGTGATAGCTTCCAGGTCTGCCAGCACACACATTCATTATAATGCCCTGGGAATCACACATGAAATGTTAGTTGATGGAGGGGAAGCCCTTGCAGTTTATGTAGACCTTACCCCGCATGCCGGGTGGTGCTTTGATGTGTATGTGCGTGAAGTCTATAGCACCCACTACCACGGGGTATTCTGCTATTTGGTGGAAAAGATGCATATTGCTGGTCTCCACGTCATGGGTGTTGTGGAAATATATGTGCTCACCGGCATGTGCTGCAAAAGCATCCAGGAACTGGTGGAGTAGCTTGGATGCTGATGCCTGTGGGATCCCCATGATATCCCCAGTTAGCCTTTGGAAGGTACCTGTGGCTAGTATTCTTAAGCCTACACATACTTTGGTATCCACTGGGATGGGTTCCCCTCTGTTGGTTCTGTGTGTGAGGCATGGCTGGCACAGCTAAACAGTTTGATGTAAGAGGTCCCTGTCCACCCTATAGAGCTCCACTGTCTCCAGCTCATGTAGCCCCTGGTAGGTTACCCTGGGTCTGTACACTCTTCTCCTTCTCCTCACTGTGGGTTGGTCATCAGCATTCTCATCCTCACCACCCTCAGCCTCTTACACATATTGATTTATGAGAGTGACAGGAGCCCCTATAATTTTCCCATTTGTGTACACCGGTGGTGTAGAGTTTGTTGGAAAAAACAGAGTGAAAGGTGTTTGCATAGTTTATAGTAGTATGCTGGGCTGCAGACTGTGTAATTGGCTGATTCTGATACATTTCACCTGCCAACTATGCTAGTTCACCTTGATTACCTTCCTACTGCTGTTTTCCCTTCCCATTGCCTTCCCATTTAAGTAACAAGGTGTTCCACGCAAACCCAGTGCTCATATGTGAACAGAGCTGCTATTTCCTGTTTTTTTTTTTTTGTTTAAAACCTGGTGAGCAGCACGTACACCCATTTAGGCAGTGTAAACACTGCTAGGCAGCCTCAGACACACCCCTTCCTTAGCTGTGTTTAGCTAAGGGCAAACATGGGCCACTGTGCTCCAATAAGCTTACAGCAGTCATGACACTCCACCTCATGAGGTTATCTAGCTCTTAGGCTTAGACCATGGTGTTAATGCACCTACATGGTTGGGTGCAAGCTAGCACTGAGGGGAAATCTGTGATTCAGTATCATTCCCTTCCTTTCCATAGAACTGACTGCTAATGCATGGTTAAAAAACTGACACTCTGCCTTCCCCCTTAGCAACCACTATTCCATGGTCTTGTTGTGTTATGCATGCCATTGAGTATTGCGTCGAAATGATGATTTTGGTTTAAAAGCTTATTTCCAGCTTTTTTTCTTATTTTCGGGCCGATCCCATTTGCGCACCGCTGCCCTATGCTTAAACGGCCAAAATCGGCCAAAAAAAGTTATTTTTTATCATTTTGAAACTAGTTTTCATGCATATGGCCATATATTTGGCCATTGGCATGACTAACCCTTATAATACAGGTTTTTTTATGAGCTGTCATGCCTCCGTTTTGTAGTTTGCAGAAATGTATTCAGCTACTGGCTGAATACATTTCTGCAGTCTACACTGCACTATTCCTACATGGATACCTGCCTGCTTCCTGGATCACTAATTCACCTCATTTGCATAATTTTCACCAACAAATGAGGTAATTAGCATACAGGGGCTGTGTCCGTGCAGGAACAGTGCAGGAGCGCTCTTGCACGACACGGGAGCTCATTCCTGGATCGCACGTCAGCCATATTGCCTGCAGCAACTCTTGCAATATTCCTGCACACTGTGCAGAGCTTGCTGAATCCTGGGGATCATTAGAAAATACAGAAAGTTCTTCCATCATATTAGAATAAACAGTTATACCAACACTCAGTAAAAAGAGATAAAAAGAAAATAAGGATAGAAAATGTTCAGTATTAAAACAAGTTGGAGGACTTTATTAATGGTAATCAAGTTTTTTAGATATATAAGAATAAAGCATTACAAACAGGTACAACAGTGATTAGACCATATGATAATAAAACTATTGCTGCTTTGAAAAAGATGGTGGAATATTATAAGACCACAGGAAAAGGTTCTGGTACAGCACAATTCATGGTACAAGATTTTTAGAATCATAAATGTCCATTTATAACACATGATATGGTTACTAAAGCAATGAGTAAAGTAAGAAATAACTGTGCTATAAGTGGAGATGGCTTAAATGGTTACTTTAATAATAAAATAGGCCTATGGTTATTTCCAGTCTTGATATATGTTTATCAGCATATTTTATACAAGGCGTATGTTCCAGAAATATGGAAACAGGCAACTGTGATGATAAGAGATACTGCCAGCCATGCCAGGAGAAATAGGGCAGTAGATCTGTAACATATGCCAGCACAGCTAGCCAAAATTTTGTAAATAATTATGTCATTTGTATATCAAACTGATTTGTACAGATGCTTGTGCTTAAACTGTATTTGTGAGGTTTGCTTGTGTTAAAATGTGTCAACAGTGTGCCCTGCTGGAAGGAAATAAATGTACATACATTATTGTAACTGTTTAAATATATACAGTGTAATAGTATATACTGGAAGTGAAGAGGTTAATCTTAATCCTCCTGACTTTGCAAAATATTTTTGAGATTAAATTAATTTATGGGTTAATCCATAAAGATGTTATCCCACAGTTTTGAATGGAGCCAGAGACGCAATGTCTGTGTTAGATAATAGGTCACAGCTCCAGTAGGAACAGTGAAATGGTTTTATGGCTTTATGACTTCCAGGAGATCTGAGCAAACCTTTATCTGTGTGTATGGTAACACATAGGTTCTAAAATCCTGTCAGTTCTAGTGTTAGTGATAGCATGGGCAACAGAATCAGATGATCGGATGTGTGTGATGTCATTCTGTAAGCCAAAAATTATATTTAGATATTAGTAGAAGTTTGTACTCAGCATTCTGCAGTATGTTCTTGGAAACCAGACTAGAAAGACCCTCACCCACATCATCTTGCCTTGTAGTAGTAAGTAACTTAACTAGGGAACAGTAATTCTTTTAGTCAATCAGGAATAGATAATGAGACTAGACAAATACTGTTTTTCTATGATTGTGAGAAACTTTCCATCGGTGTTATTTTTAATATTCCCTGTGACTGAAAATCAAGTGTTTACTGTAAATAGATATTTAGTATTTGCTTGTTCTTTTATTATTTGTTATTAAATATATTTAAACTTTTCATTATGGCTGGTCCTTTTTAGAAAATATTTAAGCTTTGAGAATATTTCCACATATTTATTTGGTGATAACTCTGGCCACTCCTGAAAACCTTGCTGTTTGGTCAACATTACTATTTGTATTAATATTAACTTAATTCAGCATAACTGAATACCCTTTTAAGAGCCTTATAGTAACTGACTGGTGGAAGTAAATCTAACTTATAGTCTGGGCAAAGTTGGTAGAGCAGGCAATCTATGCCAGTCTTTCTCAGGTGTGTGTGTGTGTGTGTGTGTGTGTGTGTGTGTGTGTGTGTGTGTGTGTGTGTGTGTGTGTGTGTGTGTGTGTGTGTGTGTGTGTGTGTGTGTGCGCGTGTTGGGGAGCCTTATTGGAGACCTGGAAAGAAATAGACAGAGACACCCAGACTGTGTGCCTGTGTGCTCTTAAGGGAAATTGTGTTTGATGCATAGAGGTCTGCATCTGGAAATACTGAGTGTATCCATTTGTAGTGTCAGTGATGAGGATTCAGGCTCCTTGATTACTGGCCCAGTGTGGGGACATCACAGCAATTATAGTGCCAATACCTAAGAGTGAGTGGAATGACAAATGATCTAACAAAATGTATGCCTACATGTCTGACACACATTCCATTCAAGATATTTCAAAGAATGTTGCTTATGTTATATTAACATCATACTTGACAGAGGAATATGATATGTATCAACATAGCTATTGCAGGGTAAATCATGCTTTACAATTATAGTTTCTTTTTATACACCAGCCATGCAAATACTTGATAAAGAAATACCAGTGGATAGTGTTTATTTAAATTTGGCAATGACCTTTGATACTATTCTACATGAGAGATTTTTGAAAGTTATGAAGTGACTTGTAAAGAGTGACTTTACTAAATGGATATCAAACTGGTTGCAGCAGAGGCAGTCCATTATGTGATGTGGGATGTGTGTTTGTGGATATTTTATGATCAGTAGGGGCATTCCCTGGGTATCTGTACTGGGACCAATTGTGTTTAGCATATTTATGATGTCAGTGCTATTGCTAATGCTGTCTGGACAGAGAAATTTGAAGATGATGTAAAGTTAAGGGGGATAGTCTTAAATATACTGCATGTGATAATTTTGATTTCCAATGTCAGTTTGCCAATTTATTTAGGTAATGCAAAATCAAATGGACAATAACAAAAGTGTGGTGATACATTCTGGAAGTGAAAACAAATGTTTATCAATAAGCAATTAATGCAAGTATCTTGAAATGTGCATCTATTTATAAGGACCTTGGAATTATTATTAATAAGACCTTGGGCCATATTCATGAATGGCCAAATTCCATGCAGGAACAGTATAGCAACTCCTGCACGCAATATGGCCGCCGTGCGATTCAGGATAGGGCCGTTTTCATGTGCACGAGTGGCCCTATACTGCTCCTGCATGGAATTCTGTTCAGTAAGCAAATCACCTCATTTGTTGGTGAAAACCATGCAAATGAGGTGATATTGCGATCTAGCAAGCTGAATGGATTCTGAATAGGAACAGTGTCAGTGCAAAAATGTATTCAGCTAGTAGCCGAATACATTTTTGCATCTGACAAAACAGAGGCATGACAGCTTGTGAAAAGCATGTATTATGTAGAACAGAGAAGCCATGGCCAAATATAAGACAATTGGCATGAAAAGGCACATACATTTTATAAAAATAAAACTTTTATTTTTTTTTGACGATCTCAGCCATTTAAGCTAAGGGCAGCAGCGCGCAAACACGGGGGTGCCAAAAATAAAAAAAGGGAAAAACTGCCTTTTAACAGGAAATCTGCATTTTGCCATTATAGTCAATGGTAGCCAGAATGTAAACAAGACAAGGGAGCACTGGTTGCCAAGGGGAAAGGGTGTGCTTGGGAATTGTAGCTATGGACCTGCACATTGGGGTATGCAAATGAAGGGACCTATACTGAATCACAGATTTCTACCTACTGGAAGCCTGCACCTAACCATGTAGGTGCAGGAATAGGGAACCATGTAGGCAGGACAAGAGGATAACTTCAGTAGGGGGTGTGTCATGCTTGGTGCAAATTTATTGGAGCCCTGCGGCCCATGTTTGCTCTTAGCTAAGCAGAGCTAAGGAAGGGGGTGTGTCTCACATTGTTGAGCACTGTTTACCTGCTTAAATGGGTGTGCATGCTGTGCACCGGGGTTTAAACAAAAAAAAACAAAACAGGAAATAGCACCTCAGTTCACATTTGAGCATTAAGTATGTGCAGCGTGCCTCGGTGCTTAATTGGGAAGGCAATGGGAAGGGAAAACAGCAGTAGGAAGGCAATCAAGGAGAACTAGCATAGCTGGCAGGTGAAATGTATCAGAATCAGCCAATTACACAAGCAGCAGCCCAGCACAGTACTATAACTATGCAAACCCCTTTCACTCTGTTTTTTTTTCCGCAAACTCTACACCACTGGTGTATACAGACATGGAAATTTTACCTGACAAAACTACCAAAATAATAGGGGCTGTTGTTACTCTCATACATCAGTATGTGCAAGAGGCTGAGGGTTTTAATGATGTGAATGCTGATGACCATCCCACAGTGAGGAAGAGGAGAAGAATGTACAGACCCAGGGTAACCTACCAGGGCCTACATGAGCTGGAGATAGTGCATTGCTATAGGGTGGGCTTGGACATTCCACAGCAAATTGTTGAGCTGTGCCGGCCCCATCTCACACACAGAACCAACAGAGGGGAACCCATCCCAGTAGATACCAAGGTATGTGTAGGCTTAGAAATACTAGCCACAGGTACCTTCCAAAGGGCAACTGGGGATATCATGGGGATCTCACAGGCATCAGCATCCAGGGTATTCCACCAGTTCCTGGATGCCATGTCACAACATGCTGGTGAGCACATATATTTCCCCATCACATGTGAGGCGTTGAACAGCAGTATGTGTCTCTTCCACCAAATAGCAGAATACCCTGAGGTAGTGGGTGCTATAGAATGCACGCACATATACATCAAAGCACCACCCAGTGAGCGGGGTAGGGTCTACATAAACCACAAGGGCTTCCCTTCCATCAACTGCCAAGTCATGTGCGATGCCCAGGGCATTATCTTGAATGTGTATGCTGGCAGCTCTGGAAGCTATCACAACTCCATCTGGCATATGACACAGCTGTACCGGTCATGGCAACCGAAGTTGAATGATATAAAACTTTATTATTAAGCACTTTTCGTTCGAAGCTTGTACTTGAACTTCTTCAGATGTTTTACATTTTAACTGATGACATTTAAATAGTAGCACAGTTAGAGCAGCTAATACACTTATTTAAAGTGATATTCATCCATTTCAGTGTCATTTTAAAACCTTTCAATGTTAAAATCTTACTTATATTCTACCCTTTATATTGAAGTATAATCAGACATTCCTAACTAATACAAAATTTAAAATATAGAATATAAAATTGCTTTGATAAAATAGTCAAAAAGCAATACAAAAAACAAATAGTAAAAAAAAGATAGTAAAAAAGACTGACCGTATAATTCAAAGTAGCTTGTATATCTAGGTTAGTCTATATCTCTCACTAAAAGTGAGTTTCTATACATGTGCAAATATATGCCTACTTCCATAATCATTCCAAAAATATTACATAAAATACTATATGCAGAATAAGTATATGTGTGCGTCTAAGTAACCATATACGTTTATTTTTATCTACATAAACTTTTGATTTTTAGGATAGGCATTATAGAACACATGTCATTCAATCCAGGTGTATTATATGCATATAATTGAATTTGCCATATTAATTCTGCTCTTTCGAGCCCTATTTCTAATGGTCCCCCTCTCATGCTGGTTACTACTTGATCTAAAATCCAGAACTTGAATTTGTGGTTAGAATATTCTGAAATATGCTTAGCTAATGCATTATCTTGTTTAAGTTTACCTATACTATATATGCGTTCATATATTCTGTCTCTTAATCTAAGTATTGTCTTGCCAACATAGAAGTAAGGGGAATATTGACACTTAGCAAGGTAAACCACCATTTTTGTATTACAGTTATATTTCTCTTTACTTATCAGATCAATATTATTGATAGTGATGTTCCAACCAGGATATATTTACAATATGGACAAGTACCACATTGTTGCATACCCTTCCGATTAGTACCCCTACTGTGTATGCATTCAAACAGATTTTTCAATTTTTTATCCCTTCTTGTGGTAAATTTCGGTGTAGTAGCTAATTTTTCAAGTAGATCTTTATTTTCTGTAAGTATGTTCCAGTTCTTACATACAATGTTCCTTATATACTTGTAATCCACATTGAATGTTAGAACAAACGTAGACACAAAAGATACAGTATCAATAGTTTACATGCTATTTGGAGATATCTCCACTGAAACTACTGGCGTATTAGAGTTTACTACTACCCCACTAACATTTTCATCCATAACGTTACAAAGAATGGGTTTGTATATACCCCTCAATCTTTTGTCTACTACTTCATCCATGATGTTATCTATAAAGGTACTAGGATATGCCCTTTTAATAAACATTTGCTTTAAGAGCTGACATTCAATATTAAAGTCTTCCTCCTTTGAAATCATTCATGCCGCCCTTACTAATTGTCCCTTTACCACCGATTTCTTTTGGTGGTTGGGATGGGCACTTGAAAAATGTAAGAATGTGCTGGAATAGGAGGGCTTTCTATATATTTTTGCCTCATATTTTTTATCAATGGTATTCTTAATTAATAACACATCCAAAAATGGTATTTGCTTTTCATCAAAATTATATGTAAATTCAAGGAATTCTGTACTTTGATTGAAATACTGAACTAGATCCTTTGCTTGTTCTTCTTTACCTTTAAACAATATAAATATATCATCCCAAAAGTGTGTAAAATACACTATTTGTCCATTAATTTCTTTGTTGTTAAATACAAAAGACCTTTCCCAATAATTCATGACTAAGTTTGCAAAACTAGAGCTGCATGGGGAACCCATTGCCACTCCACTTTTTTGATGGTAAAAGTTATTTTTAAAAATTATGTAGTTATGTGACAGTACAATATTTAATAGTTCTTCCACTAATACTATTTCAGATGGTGGTGCACCTTTTTCTGTAAGGTTCAGAACAACCCATTCGATATGTAATTCTTGTGGTATTGAGGTATATAAATCTTTTATGTCCACTGTTATTAGATTGTATTGCTCATTGAATTCTATATCATTAATCTTTTCTAAGAATGACCAAGAGTCTTTGCTTATACCAGTTTGTTACTACGTATTTCTTAAGGATTGAGTCAACCACTTTTGCACATGCATAAGTTGCAGAATTCCTACCATCCACAATAGGTCTGAATGGTGGATCCATTACATTTTTATGGATTTTAGGTACACCAAATATTGTGGGGGCAATAGGTGCAGGTATAACCATATAATTATACATGTCAGGATCTATTCTCCCTTCAATAAACAAATCATTAATATATATTTTTATCCTATGATTGGATTGATTATATTCATTCAGGGAAACTTTAGTATAGGACTCAAATGACAACATTGATTCTATTTTATTTTCATAATCAACTGGATCCATAAAAACCAGGCTGCCTTCTTTATCCGGTTTCATAATACGAACCTTTGTATCCTTCAGGTACCTAATACATTCCTGTTCTTCCCTTGTCAGGTTCCCATTTATTGGCCTCTCCTTTTTCCATAAGTCAAAATGTCTAAAATCAAGTTCACATACTTTCTCAAAAGTGTATAAAAGATTGTGTAAAAGTGGATTGTATGTGCTAGTAACTCTAAATTGATGTTTATATTTCATATTCATGTTACCAAACAAAATTGCCAGATTCAATTTGCTCACATACATTTTTAAATCAATTATACAGTTAGTGACATTCAATTTTTTCAAAGAGACAAAAGTGAAGCCCTTAGCCAGCAGATCTACTAACTCAACAGGGACCTCTACTGAGGAAAAATTATATATGGAAAAGTCCCCTTCAGAGTTTTTGGTAACCGAAAATTTGTTATTAAAAGTACCTTCAGTTACCCCATTTATTTCCATTTGTTGTGTTGCGTGTGTGTGCAGAGGTGAATGATTTTGAGGCCATTCATACCACTACACCTGCCATTGGCCTACTTTAGCATGCCTGCGGATGTCAGTCACCTTGAAATAACCCTTTGGCCAAATCTCAGCCCTATAAGCTCTGTGGTGCTCATGGTAACTACCTAATACTGTAGTGTGGCAAATTAGCAGTTTACATCATGGTCCTGACAACTGTGATAATGTGTGCATTTGTGTGTGTGTGGAAATAAATTATTTTGAGGCCATTCACACCACTACACCTGCCATTGGCCTACTTTAGCACGCCTGCTGATGTCAATCACCTTGAAATAACCCTTTGGCCAAACTTCAGCCTCATAAGCTCCATGGCACATGTGACAACTGTATAATACTATAGTGTAGCAAACTAGCTAGGTAGGAGCTCTAGTCTTGGTCCTGGCAACTCTAATAATGTGTGTGAGAGTTTGTGTTTCTTTGTTGACACCTGATTTTGTGGTCATTCACACTTCCTATACTTCCCTCACCCCTCCTTTAGCACTGCAGCTGATGTCACTCACCTTCAAAGATACCTTTGGACAGCTCTTCAACATAGAAGCTCTGTGGCGCTTGCAATAACTGTGTAATACCATAGTGTAGCAAAATAGTTAGGTAGGAATTCTAATCCTAGTCCTGGCAAATGTGATAACATGTGTGTCTTTGTTGACAGTTGATTTTGTGGTCATTCACACTTAATACACTTCCCTCTCCTCTCCTTTAGCACTGCAACTGATGTCACTCAGCTTCAAAGATACCTTTGGACAGCTTTCCAACATATAAATTCCATGGTACCTGCAATAACTGCATAACACTGTAGTACCAAAACGTAGCTAGGTAGAGGTTTGAAACACAGTACTGTCAAGTGTGTGTGTGTCAGCAATATCTTGTGTGGGTGTTGGGGTGATTGTGTAATAACAGGATCCATTGCAGGGTGGGTTTTGCTACATTTTCATATTGAGGACCCATATGTCCCAATGTCACATTACAAGGCCAACAGTTGTCAAACACCATAGAGGTTGTTTTAGACAATCCATAGCCATAAATGTATATATAGGCAACCATTATAATACCCAGAGATCTCACTCCACCCACAGATCATACACAAACATGCCTGGCTCTTTCTCTCATCCTTTCATTCTTTCCCTCTGTCTCTCTCTCTCTCTCTCTCTCTCTCTATCTATCTCTCCCCCTCATTGGTAGATGTGGACAAATGCATCTGTTTTTCATAGGCAGGAGATTGACATTGGTAGGTAATGCTCATGATTAGCTGATGTCCTGTGCATGAATTGGAGTCCTCCACCTGCTAATTGCATGTGGAACAGCTGTGGTATCAGTCCTATAGCCAATTGCATGGAAACACATTCCTATAAGTAAGCACTGCAAGTGGGTGTTGGCCCTTCTCCTTCACTGTGAGCAGGACTTCATGTTGGTGTGTGACAAACAGCATCACAGAGGGTAGTTGGAAATACCTCTGACAACAAACACTGTGGAGACAGGCCAACAAACAGGAGAGGGATGTTCCACACATGGGGACAGAATGTAAGTATTGCTGTTCTACATTTGAAGTAATGTTGGTTTAACAGGGTTTGTGTTGATATGGCTGTTCTGCATGATTTAAAGTCTGGCATGACAGTGTTACGTGGTTAAGAAAACTCTCACCTGTAGGGCTATCTGCAGATTGGACATAGTTTGGAGTATTAGATATGGTGTGTGACTCACACATTTTCTGTTTTTCTAAATGCAGTAGCATACTCTGATGATTGTAGTCAGTAAATGTGTGTTACTGATTTCATATCCCTCAGAAGAGATATGTCACAACAAACCCTGTTGCACCAGCAATGTCCTCAGTTTGTAACTGCAATATCTCAATATTGGCCATGTGTTTATGCCTCTGTCCCCCAAGTCTGTCACCCTTTGTTTATATGTCATGCAGTAAGAGGTAGATATGTACAGTATACCATTATTTACTGACATAATTCCTAATATCAAGCCAATGATATATCAGACTACCAGGCATTTAATGTATAGTGGGCCTAATATCTGAGGACAAAACCTGGACATTCTGCTCTAGTCTGTACAGTAGTGAGGTCTGTGTACTTATGGTGATTGTTGACAGAGTGTCTGTATTATGTAGCCATGTATTGTGATTATGTTACTTGGCCTGTGTACAGACTGGGGTAGATGTCAGTGTTCTTGGTCCTGTTCTATCCGACGTTGCATGCTGCTCCAGCTTCTGATACCCTATCAGCCTATATGTTTGTAGGGCCAGACTGAGACATGTCCCATACCACAGTCAGGCATCAGGCTACACTGTGAATTGTGTCAGTATATGTAGGGTTAATGTGTGATTGGCAAATATGATGATGACTGCTGTTCACACAGTCCATATACTGTACTATTACTTAGGCTTACCATTAGGTGACTGTGACTGTGTTGAGATTGGTTCTGGGTATGCACTTTCATACTTATGTCTGTTACTCTGTTTTGTTACACACCTGTAGTGCCTGCTATATTTGCAATTACATGTTTATTCCACCATAGGTAAATTGGGTTAGTGTTGTGGCAGTCTGCCTGTAGTGTAGACAGTGCTTGGTGACATGCCTAGCAGCTCAGTGTATTTACCCTAGTGTGATGTTATGCCCAGATATTTGGCAGATGTACTGTTGCCTGGCCACCATACGTGTTGTGTATTTCTGACAAAGATGACTGTCTCTAACTAGTGGGAAGTATGTGGCTTGGGACCTCTGCTCCACCAGTTAATATGTGTTAGGGCAGACTGGAGGTGTGAATGCATCAAATGTGTGATCATATCTAGTCCAATATGTGGGATATATCCCCATTTTCATGGCTTTAAACATCCCCTTTGTCAGGCTTGTTCCACATTTTTTGAACTAAGGAGTTCTGTGTATACCTCCTGACTGACCAGATTGTTTCTGACTGTCCATGTTTATTGCTCATATTTCTTCTGTATTCCACAGGATCATTACTGTGATTTGTGTGGTACTTCACTATGATGATTTTATGATGTCTGTCAGTAACTGATGGCGTACATGTCAGTTTCAGAAGAGCCTTCCTTCACAACATGTATGTTGACACAACCCCTGTAACTATAGCAACATTCTACATTTATAACTGTAATGCATACATTACATTCCCTTGCAATAAGAGGTTGAGAGTTATGGTACTGAGGTATGACTCCACTACATGTCATGGGCATATGTTACACACACACACACACACACACACACACACACACACACACACACACACATATATATATATATATATATATATATATAGAGAGAGAGAGAGAGAGATGAAATATATAACAATATATGTGTGAGTGTGTGTGTGTGTGTGTGTGTGTGTGTGTGTGTGTGTGTGTGTGTGTGTGTATGATATATATATATATATATATATATATATATATATATATATATATGTGTGTGTGTGTGTGTGTGTGTGTGTATATATTTATATATATATACATATATATATCCTTTTATGTGTAAACATGAGTGTTGTATGTAACTTCTCAGATGTATCCCACCATATTAATCTGAAATGTGTATGTGTACATATAAGAACATGACTGATTCAACACTATTTTCACTTAGAAGTACTAAACAATTATAGTAGTCAAAGCAGTTGTTCACTGCTATACAGTATGTGTACTGAATGGTACACTTGAAAAACCAACAGACACC
This sequence comes from Protopterus annectens, assembly GCF_019279795.1. Taxonomy (NCBI): domain Eukaryota; kingdom Metazoa; phylum Chordata; order Ceratodontiformes; family Protopteridae; genus Protopterus; species Protopterus annectens. The sequence continues at coordinate 1,980,642,657 of NC_056739.1, forward strand.
CTCACAGCTCTGATGGCTTAGTGGTTACATGCTGTAGCTACAGTATACAGTGTCCTGGGTTCAAGATCTGCATGGGGTATTTATTTTGTTGCTGGGCAGAACAAGGGCTGATGGAGACAGAGTGATTAAGGTGCTTTGAAGCGGCTTTAAGCGGGTTTGCATGAAGCTAAGCAGTGCTAACATATTGTTAAATGAATATGAGCTTACATCATGTAGGCTTTGCTTACGAGTGCGAAAATCTGCTTATCATTCACATTTAAGCAATGCTTACACCTGCTAAGCATAACTCAGCCCTGGTAACCAGTGACCACATTCCATTCTAATAAAATAGGCCATGGCCTCAAGCTAAATGCCAAAAAGTGTATAGTCATCCCCTTTGGCAAAAAAAAAAGTATAGTCATCCCCTTTGGCAAAAACAAAGTGCCCACAAATTACCACATAGGTGGTAATCCATTAAGTACAGAAGAAATAATTAGGGACCTAGGGACCCAAGTTGATAGCAATCTCTCATTTGACAACCACGTGGCCAAAGTGGTTAGAAAAACATTTTATATAGCCCACCTAATCATGAAGGGATTCACATCTAGATCAGGGGAGGTCATCGTGCCTCTTTACTCATCCCTCATCAGGCCCATAATTGAGTACAATGCCCCTTTTGGGATGTACCTTACCAGACACCTGCAGCAACTGGAAAGACCCCAAAAGTACCTCACCAAGAGGATCAAAGGGCTCAAACAGATGCCATATGCTGCCTGGTTAAAGAAACTCCAGCTCTACTCAGTGGCATACCGCCTGCTCAGAGGTGATCTGTGCCTGACATATAAAGCCATGTCCAACCCCGGAATTAATGGACATGCTGCACCTCAGAAAATCCAAATCCCATTGAGCTACGCGCTCGAGAGACTTGAACCTCAGCACTGAAATAAATAGGACATGCTGGAGGGACAGATTCATAACCCAGAGGCTCCCTTCACTCTGGAATAAAATCCCAGTCCAGGTTAGGCAGAGTCCCTCACTGACTCTCTTCAAGAGAAATCTTGATGAGTGGATGGGAGATCGTAGGTTTACCCCAGGTATCACTTCTGTGTCACTGTTAGACAGAACTTTCTGTTTTGGACAACGAGATGGAAGCAACGCCAATAAGGAGACAGTACAGCTTAACAAGACAAACCTTCACTAAAAGGCGATACTGCTGTAACTTGCTGTAACTTGCTGAAACACCACCAAAACGTACCAAACGACAAATCCTTTATTTATCTAGGTTTCGTTCGTTCCTACGAACTTCATCAGAATACAATCAACAGTTTATCCACCACAGTTTTATACTGTTTTACATTTTCTAAATTGATTAATTAATATCAATTCCCTTCATTCATTATATAATGACTTTGTTGCTTAAAGGGATATCACATTAAACATATAAAATAGTGGTTTACAATAAAATCTGCTCCATACATCCAGTGTATATAACTATTTACATTTAAAAACTATAACAACCTTAAAACATTGCAAAAATGTATATATATATGTAGCTGCACATAACCTATGTGTAATGATTGTGTAACTTATAAATACAAATTAAAATTATAACTATATAATAATAAGTAACCAATCATAATATTACTATACTGTATATTTAAAAAAACTATAATTAACTAAATATAACCAAATACTAAATATATAACTATCATTTACTAAGCAGTGTTAATCCTAATAACTTTATTATAAGTATTATAAATTTAATATATTGTATATACATAAATATTTACACATATTGTGGTCATATACAATACTAACAATAATGAGTGCTGTTATGATATCTTATGTACATATAACCATATGACTACAAGACATATAATTAACACATGTCAATAATAATTTACTTCAATAAACCCTCATATATTTACTACATACCATTTATTTTATTAATCCTTAATAATGGCATGATCGTAAAATATTCATTCAATCCTGGACAATTATATGAATTCAACTGAAGTTGCCATCTTAATTCTTCCATGTCTAAATGGTATTTTGTAATCTTCCCTTGCTGATCATATTGTATTTGACTAATGACACAAAATTTGAATTTATGATGTACATTATCAATAACATGTCTGGCTAAAGCATTCGTAGTTTTATGATGTTGTATATCCAAGAGATGTTCTCTTACTCGATCCCTAAAATACCTATTAGTTTTTCCTACATAAAAAGCTTTGCACTGTTGACATAAGGCCAAATACACAACATTCATTGTATAACAATCATAGTGTCCTTTTATATTGATTCTGCAACCATTTACAATCACCTCATTACCTGTACAGTTTATGTGGCTACATATAGTACATTTCCAACATTTATAATTTCCTTTAATCCTACTCATACCTTTTTCCTTCCTTCCTTTATATTCCAATAAATTTTTAAATGATGGACTTTTTTTATAAACAAATTTTAATGGTCCATGAAAAAGTTGCTTCCAAGTTCTATCATTTGCCAACATATTCCAATTTTTTCTTACTATTGATTCTATATTTTTATAAGAATCATTATAAGTAGTTATATATAAAGGAACATTATTATATTTATTTTCAATATTGGGTGTATTAATACTTATCAATTGATTAGAAATACCAGATAATAATATCGATGTATATATACCATTTTTCCTTTTTTCTTTAACTTCATTGTATATATTCTCACAAAGCTGTTTAGGATAACCTCTATTTGTGAACAATGTTATTATATATTGTAATTCATTTTGAAAATCCTGCTCATCACTTACCATCCTGGCAGCCCTGACCATCTGCCCTTTAACAATGGCTTTTTTCTGATGGTCAGGATGCCAGCTATTGAAATGTAAATACGCGTTTGAAAATGTGGATTTCCTATGAATTTTCGTTTTCAAACTTTTTGTTTCTCCATTGTATAATATGTTCACATCTAAATAGGTTATATCATCCTTACTAATCTGATAGGTAAATTTTAAAAATCTAACCGTTGTGTTAATATATTCTAAAAAGGACTCTAACGTTTTTCTGTCATGGTTCCAAATAATAAAAATATCATCAATATACCTGGTATACATCCTAATATGCTGATAATATTCTGATTGAAACAAGTAGTTATTTTCCCAATAACTCATGATTAAGTTAGCATACATGGGGGCACATGGTGCCATTGCTATTCCACTTGTTTGCTGATAATAACACCCTTCAAAATACAGAAAATTATTATTTAGAACAATTTCCATCAAATTAATCAATGTGTTAATTTTTTCTTGTTCATATAAATGTGTCTCGAACAATTGTTCTTCAAGCCATATTAAACCGATGTCATTTGGAATACATGTAAAAAGGTTGCAGACATCAATAGTTACAAAAATGTATTCATCTTCCATTTTAATATTATTAAGTCTATTTAGAAAATCCCATGAATCTTTGGTGATATATTTAAATTTTGTCATACTTTCCTTAAAGAAATAGTCTAAATAATGACTTATATAACATGTTTTACTTCTTTTCCCATCCACTATGGGTCGAAACTGAAGATTGTTGAGGCCTTTGTGTATCTTTGGTATACCAAAGATACCACTTATTATTGGGTGTTCATTGTGTAAATATTCATGTTCTTTCTCTGATATTTCACCTTGATATAACATATCATCCAATAACATATCTATTCTTTTAAAGGCTATATTAACTTGATTTTTACTCACTTCCACATAAGTATCACCCAATAACATGTTGGTCATATATGTACTATAATCATTACTATCAATAATGACCATACCATTACCTTTATCTGGCCTCATAATCCTTATATTTGTATTATTACTTATTTCTTCAAAAAGAAGTTGTTCTTCATTTGTCATATTTGAATGTAATTTATTTTTATATGTTTTATGAAACATTCTCACATCATGTTCACTGATTTTTTCAAACATGGCTATATCTTCATTCATGGGCGGATTAAAAAGACTAGGTTTAGTAAGCTTGTTACACTGTTCAATTTGGCCTTCCATTTTGTTCTGAAAAAATACCTTTAAATTCAATTTTCGTGTGAATAATTTTAAATCAAGTATAGAGTCCACTAAATTTCCTTTTTTACAAGGGACAAAATTAAATCCTTTAGAAAACAATTTGACATGCTTTCCACTAATAGTTAAGGTAGAATAATTAAATATTCTAAAGTCTTGATTGTCATTGGTTACTATGATTGGATTGCTTAAAAATTCATGTTCAATAACATTAATAACATTTTCACCATCAGCTATATTATCATTCACAATGGCATGTGTATTCAAATCCGAAATGGATTGAATGTATGTATCTGGGTTACAATCAATAAAGAAATTGACTTCATTATATTGTTCCATGTTACACCATCCATATTCATTTGTTTGTTCGATCAAATTTAATTCCGTAGCCCCATCTTTGTTATAATCATCTTTGCTCATCATATCATCATATTCATATATACTGAGATTCATTAATTCATCATCTACGATATTATTAGAAACTTCTTGATTTTTTGCCCCCAATGATGTACATTCACATACATTCATGGCAACATTACACCTAGAACTAAATGCACAAGCAATGACATTGTTAACGGATTTTTTGGTAGTACATATTGTATGATTAAGCGTATTTTCATGACTGGAATACCTACACAAGGTTTTATCACTAAGCATACTCACATTAGTTTTAATATCATCCACACAATGAAATACATTAACATTATGTAGTTCGTGGTATTTACTGCTACCCAATGGCTTAGATGTTGGTTTTGTTACTGTTAGACAGAGGCACAGTATACTAACCTCAAAAAAGGGCATAGCAAAATTAATTTAAAATGGGTGGCGAAAGCCAAACACACTCTGGCTAGTTTGCGCTGAACCTGTCAGCTAGGATGTTGGCAATGTCTGTAGGCTCGGTGCATTTTTTGTCATTTAGACTAATTCTGAGCATATCTGGGAATTCCCACCCAGGTTCCTAACATAACTAAAGAAATCCTTGTGATTATCCTTAGTGTCCTGTGCAATTTTTCTCTTGAAGCTGGCCTTAGACTATTTTATGAGTGCCCGTATTTTTTGCTAATACTGATCAGAGATGCCTTCCCTTTTTGGGATTTTGCTCTATCATGTAGTAGCTTCCTCCTTCTATTGTATAGTTTGTTTATGGCTGGGGTCCACCAGACAGGATGCCTGCCTTTGGAGGATTGGGTCTTGGTTTTATTTGGGATTACATGATCCATGCATTCCTGAAGGTGTTCATAGAATGCGTTTATAAAGGATTCTGTGGTCTGGGCCGTATTTTCCACAGGCCCGGGGGCTTTGAAGGATTCCACCTCAGTTTTGAGGAGTGTGAAATTTGCTTTAGAGAAGTTTTTCACTGTGGTTTTCTGGGTAGGGGGTGGGGTCGGGATGTGAATATCCAGTGAGATTAGTTTATGGTCTGATCTTACCAGTGAGGAATACACTTCTGGTCTGGAGCATAGAGCCCCCATGTTGGTGATGATCAGGTCCAGTATGTTTTCCCCTCTTGTGGGAGTGGTAACAAGTTGTTCCATAGCATTTGTGTTTATAAATTCTAGGAACCTTTGGGCTAGGGTGTTGGAGCTAGAGTAATGTTCCCAGTCTATGTTTGGGTAGTTGAAGTCACCCAATATAATGGTGTTTGGAGAGACCTTCATATTTTCCAGTGTTCTCAGGAAGGCCGAGTGGGGTTCCTGGGTTTGGGAGGGTGGTCTGTAGCAGGCTATAAACTGGAAGGCAGTTTTACCCACTGTTAGTTGCACATGGATAGTCTCTGATGCTTCATGCTGTGCCACCAACCTGGAGGTGTGGGTATCTTTGACGAATATTGATACTCCCCCTCCGTTTGTGGTTCGGTCCAAGTTTTGGGGCCGAAAAGCATGGTATGAGGTATAACCTGGTAGTGCTGGGGTGCTCTCGGGAGCCTTGAACCAGGTTTCTGTTACTGCACAGATATCGATGTTCTCCATGCTTAGGAGAGTTTCAAGTGTGAGCATGGACAATGACTGAGTCATATTTGTACTTGCCTTGGAGTGCCTGAGTGCTTGTGTTATGTGGCGGATCCTAGTGCCGGACAGGCAGCTCACCATGACCTTCTCCTTGTTCAGCCTGGTGAGCGGGACGTCAGTGTGCCTGACGATAGAGTCACCTATTACAAGTGTATCAGGTGTGTTGTTTAGCCTTAAGGGCTGTGACTGTTCGGCACACTGGCTTTGTGAGCTATGTGTTGCACGTGTTTTGTTTTGGGGTAGCGGTTGCTTGGGTGTCTGCTTTGGAAGTCTCTGCTGCTTAGGCAGATTTTTATTTAGAGCCTCCGAGTATGTTTTTGTGTGTTTATGTGTTTGGTCTGCTGTCGTGGTAGGTCTATGTGAGACTGGAATTGCAGTGAGTGGGGTATCCTTCTCCTCCTGACTGGTTATGGCAGTACTGAGTTGAGAGAACTTAGCCTCCAGTTTGGCTATATGGTTGCATCTCTCACATGTGTTAGAATTTGTTGGGAGGAGGAGAGGGTTGTCTGTGTACATGAGGCAGTTGTAACATTGCCTCAAGATTTCCAGATTCACCAGCTGGACCGGAGAGGAGATTGACAACTGACCTTTGGACATGCTAAAATAGTATTAGGAATTCCTTTATAATTGAAAAAAAGGGCCAATGGGTAACAAGGTACTCAAGGGGAGTTTGTGAGGGTGTAGTGCTTTTAATTTTTTAGTGCTGACTTATATAATTGCTTTAGTGAGCCAGTGCCAGGCTTTAGAGTAGGAATAGGGTGTTTATTATGAGAACTAGATCAGTCCTAAGGGAAAAAATGAAGAGCAGACTTTGTGGAGCTGAGAATGGTTTAAACCCAATTAAGTGGAGCTGCCCGATGCTGCGCTATGCGCAAAATCGCGCAAAGCAGCGCCAAAGTGGGTTTTATACAGGGCGACTTGAAAGAGCTAGAAATTGGCCCAAAACGGCCAATACACTACCAGATTCTTGTGCTGGGAACACTCCTCCAGGGATAGATAGGCTGGTCTAAGCTCCCCACTGCCACTGGTGAACAAAGAAGCCTCCCATTATCCAAGAAAGGAAATGGGCAACACAGGAACTTTCCAAAAGTCCAGAATACAGCAAAGCCTGTATTTGGACTACTCTAGGTCAGGAAAGACGGGAAACAAAGATAAGATTTTTGTTTTTTTTCTTTTTTGCAACAAACAGCAGGAAAATGCAATAAATATGTAACACAGGCTAGCGCACTTGAGTGTGTAGCCTCAACAGGTAAATGCAACAAACAGGACAAACTTTAATAGTGCAGGTGCAGAAAACAACTTTAAACAGTTTAAAACAGTTCAAGAAGCAGAAATACTTGCAGTTTAGCTAGATCGGACAGTCGCCCAGGTAGTAGCAGGAAAATAAACACTTTTATCAGGTTAACAGTTACTCTTTTAGGCTCTCTGCTGCTAGCACCACTCTGCAGGACCACGAGGAGCTTGGCTGAGTAGTAACAAGCACAAAAACCGCGCCAAAGCTGGTTTTATACAGGGGGACTTGAAAGAGCTAGAAATTGGCCCAATACGGTCAATAGACTACTAGATTCTTGTGCTGGGAACACTCCTCCAGGGATAGATAGGCTGCTCTAAGCTCCCCACTGCCACTGGTGAACAAAGAAGCCTCCCTTTATCCAAGAAAGGAAATGGGCAACACAGGAGCTTTCCAAAAGTCCAGAATACAGCAAAGCCTGTATTGGGACTACTCTAGGTCAGGAAAGATAGGAAACAAGGATAATTTTTTTTTTTTTCTTTTTTGCAACAAACAGCAGGAAAATGCAATAAATATGTAACACAGGCTAGCGCACTTGAGTGTGTAGCCTCAACAGGTAAATGCAACAAACAAGACAAACTTTAAAAGTGCAGGTGCAAAAACAACTTTAAACAGTTTAAAACAGTTCAAGAAGCAGAAAT
>NC_056739.1:1980658130-1980758130 GCF_019279795.1 Protopterus annectens
GTCCTCTAACATTCCTGCCGCTGATACTTCCTTTCAGACCAATAAATCTGGTCAAGGGAGAAATGGAAGAAAGGGCAGAAATCGTCTTAAGGAATGAGCTAGTAAGTAATTTACATGATGACAGTTTATGCGTGGTTAACTTGTCTGATTTAATTGTTAGCCAAGCTATGAGTTCAGTCCTGCTGAAGGGAAGTAAGTTTGTACCAACGTTTTTTCCCTCATTAAGTGACATTTATTTTGATCTTAAGAAATTTATAAGAAAATTGTATTTGAAAGTCTTTTTCTATAATGACAATAGTACAAATGTAAATGATGAAATCTGTGATACTGATGTTTTTGATATCACTAATGAAAGTGTTGATAATGAATTACTAAACTTATCAGTTTATGATTATGAAAATGCTGATTTTGATTTAGTTTATGAAGACATACCTAATAATATTGAGGATGGTGAAATGTTTTTTACGGGCTATGGCAAATTGACTGTTCCACCTATAGCATCTGAGAGTACTTTTACACCTAATATTAAAGTGCCAGCTATTTCAACCTTTTTCAAAATAGTATTTAAGGAGATTACAGTGTTAATGGAGAGTCTGAAAAATGTGTCTAAGTATTATAATTTAAACAAAGAAGAATGGATGGCATTAAAATATTTGAAAAAAATTAAAACAGAGTTCATTTTCAAATGTGCAGACAAAGGTGGCAATTGGGTAATTTCAAATAGAACTGACTACTGTGAAATGGTTTTTGACTTGTTAAAGAATCAAGATGAATACTTGTGTTTAAGTAATGACCCAATTGTTGAATTTAACAGCGAATTGTTGAATCTTTTGGAAAGAGGGGAGCGTCTTGGTTTCCTTAATCAAAGTGATGTAGGAAAGCTATATGTTAAAAAACCAATGACACCAACCTTCTATGCATTACCAAAAGTGCACAAAAACTTAATAAAGCCACCAGGGAGACCTATAGTCTCAGGCAAAGAATCCTTTTTGAGTAAAGTTAATATTTTTTTGGACTTCCATTTAAAAAGTCACCTGTCCAAAATTTCAGCTCACATCCTTAATACTCAGGATTTATTAGATAAAATTAGTGAAATCAAATGGATAAACAGCTATTATTGGGTAACCATAGATGTGAAGGCATTATACACTAACATTAATAGAAGGTGGGGACTCGAAGCTGTTCAAAAAATGTTGGGAGATGGTCCTAGAACCTCATTTCTGATACTATTGTTAGAATTTTGTCTTTCCCATAATTACTTTTGTTTCAATAAAGATTTTTTTCTTCAGATTAAAGGGACGGCTATGGGGGCTGCCTTTGCGCCCTCATATGCCATACTCTATATGGATTATTTTGAAAAGTTATACATCTACTCAACTTCTTTCTATCAAAATAATGTAATATTTTATAAACAGTTTATTGATGATCTTATACTAATATGTAGTGGTGAGATTTTTGAATTTCTAGAATTCTTTGAGGAATTAAATAACAATGATCATGGTATAAAATTTTCTCATGAAATTGATAGAGATAAGATCAATTTCCTTGATATAACTTTGTTTCATGAAGATGGTAAAATAGGATACAGACCTTATAGGAAAGCAACTTCTGTAAATATGTTTTTACATGCAGAAAGTATGCATCCGGAACATTTGATTTGGTCTCTTCCCCTTGGTGAATTCCAAAGGATTTTTAATCACACTAGTGATGTTAATGATAGATATTTTGAACTAAGCAAGGTTGAATCTATCTAAGAGAGGCTATAGAAGTGATCATTTGTTATTTTCAAAAAATAAAGCACTAGGAATCACAGATCACTTAGAATATGAAGATCAAAGACAGGTTAGACAGGAGAGACGAAGTTCATCAATTAGAGAAATAAGAAATAATATTACATTCAGGGGAAGAAGTACAGATAATATAAAGACTGGTGAGTCTAATTTATTTTTTGTTACAAAATACTCTCCTTTATCTAAAGAAGTGAGCAATATCATAAGAAAATATTGGTATCTGATTTGTGAGGATGAAAACATAGGTTCTATATTTCCCAAACATATAATTTTTTCTTATAAAAGAGGCAAAAATTTAAAGGAATTACTAAATTACAACTTCTCTAGTAAAGATAAGGTGGTAACTAATGATAGTATTATAGGCACCTTTCCATGTGGACAGTGTAGTGTTTGTAGCAGGGTCAACAACGCAACTAATATTAATGGAATGTCCTTTAAAGCTAGACATTTTTTCAACTGTAAATCTACGGGAGTGATATGTTTATTGGGTTGTTCATGTCTGAATATGTGGTATATAGGTCAGACTAAAAGGATGGTGCGTGTTCGAGTTTTGGAACATATAAAAGATATTAGGAACAAAAATGATTATAGTCCGGTGGCCAAACACTTTTTGGAAAAACATAAAGGTGACGCAAGTAGTTTAAAATTTTGTGTGTTGGGCAAACCCTTTAATTGTGAAAATGGGGGACTATTAGTTCAAAAATTACTCGAATTAGAGACCAGGATGATTCTTAAATTTAACACATTGAAACCACATGGACTAAATTTGGAATTAAGCATTTAATATTAATCAGTTATGTACACACATATATATATATTTTTTTACACAAGTCATTATAGATTAATTAAATAGTTGATATAAAAATAGTTGATAAAATCTACTTATAGAAGTTAAATCTTCTCCATTTGTATACACATATAGTTGCACATATGTGTATACATATATATATATATATATATATATATATATATATATATATATATATATACATTTTCTTAAATAATTTTGTATATTTGGAAGACATAGGATATTTCTTAGTGTCACACTGGTTCTTTTCATTTTATTATTTGAAGTTATTTAAATCAATTCTCTTTCATATACACATACTGTCATATTATGAAATATATTTGATAATAGAATAATTATATATTGAATTTATTAACTCAATAATAGTAAATATGAAGTTATAATTGCTGATATCTTGTTTTTAATGTTTAAGATATGTATAATAAAATGTTGGCGGAGCACTTTAAATTTATTTAGAAAATGTTGATTGATTAATTGGTGCTGGTTAACTAAGGAAAGATTTGTATAAATAAGAGTTAACAGCACCATGTATTTGTGATCCATTTGAAGGCGAAAAGCCGAGGTACCAGATCGCAATAAACGCTTTACTGGCATGGTGCTGGCTTTCTTTGTGTTATTATTTTTAGTTTACTGTGCCTCTGTCTAGTAGTGACACAGAGATGACCCCCGGGGTAAACCTATGATCTCCCATCCACTCGTCAAGACTCCTCTTGAATAGAGTTAGTGAGGGGCTCTGCCTAACATGGATTGGGATTCTGTTCCAGAGTGTAGGGAGCCTCTGGGTTATGAATCTGTCCCTCCAGCATGTCCTATTTATTTCTGTGTTGAGGTTTAAGTCTCTTGCTCTCGTGGCTCTGGTGGATTTGGATTTACTGAGGTGGAGCATGTCCATTAATTCCGGATTGGACATGGCCTTGTACGTCAGGCACAGATCACCTCTGAGTAGGCGGTATGCGACTGAATAGAGCTGGAGTTTTTTCAGTCGGGCAGCATATGACATATGTTTAAGACCCTTTATTCTCTTGGTGAGGAACTTTTGGGGTCTTTCCAACTGCTGCAGGTGTCGGGTAAGATACATCCCAAATGGGGCATTGTACTCAATCATTGGCCTGATAAGAGAAGATTACAGGGGCACAATGACCTCTTTTGATCTAGATGTGAAACCCTTCATGATAAGGTGGGCAATATAGAAGGTCTTCCTAACCACTTTGGCAATGTGAGTGTCAAATGAGAGGTTACTGTCAACCTGGGTCCCAAGATCCCTGATTACCTCTTCCATAATTAATGGATTACCACCTATGTGGTAATTTGTGGGTATCTTGTTTTTCCCAAAGGGTATGACTATACATTTTTTGGTGTTCAGCTTAAGGCCATGGCTCTGGCACCAATTATCTGTTTCTATGAGGCCTCTCTGAAGGATGTTTGTGTCCGCCGGAGTATCAATTATGGCCCCCAGTTTGCAGTCATCTGCGAACTTTGTCAGCCACAATCCTCCTATGTTTGCCTGTACCTCGGAAAAATAAATGCCGAACAAGAGGGGTCCCAGGACTGAGCCCTGTGGGACACCGCTTGTGACTGGCTTAGAGTCTGACATAGCTCCAGCAACTCTGACCCTGTGGGTTCTGTCCTTGAGCCAGTTTGCAACCCATCTTGTGACATATTGGTTTACATTTAAGCTGGTGAGTTTGTCTATGATGCCCGAGTGGGGTATTGTGTCAAAGGCTTTTGCAAGGTCAAGGTAGGCTGTGTGAACTGCCTTACCCTCATCAATGGCCTTAGTGACTGTTTCAAAAAAGTCGATCAAGTTCAAAAGGCAGGATCTGCCTTTGACAAAGCCAAATTGGGTAGAATACAATGTCTGTAGGTCCCCAATGTCTTTGTTTATGAGTTCCATAATGATCCTCTCCATAGCTTTGCAGACCAGGCTCGTCAAGCTTATGGGGCAGTAATTTCCAGGGTCCGTAGAAGCACCGCCTTTGTGAAGTGGTACCACTGTCGCCGTAGGCCACTCTTTGGGTACGTATCCTGTAGTAAGGCTAAGATTAAACAGCAGCCTTATGTGTGGGTTTAGTTCCTCTTGGATTTCATGTAGCACACAGCCCGGGACACCGTCTGGTCCCATTGATGCTGTGTTTTTAGCTTTAGAGAGGGCGGCTCTCACCTGGGCATCTGAGATGTTAGGAAGGCTACACTCTGCTGGGATAGTTTTTTCTCCTTTTGGGGGGGAGGAGAAATTTGCACTGAACCTGTCTGCCAGAATGTTGGCAATGTCAGTGGGTTCAGTGTATTTTGTGTCATTTTGGACTAACTCTGAGCATATCTGGGAGTTTCCACCCAGGTTTCTAACATAGCTAAAGAAGGCCTTGTAATTGTCTTTTGTGTCTTTTGCGATTTGTCTCTCAAAGTTGGCCTTGGATGATTTTATGAGTGATCGTAGTTTTTATATATATATATATATATATATATATATATATATATATATATATTTTTATATATGAATATTGATATATCAGTATATTTCTTGTTTGATATCTACACATTATATTATTTTATGATATATATGTACATATTCTATATGTGTAAATTTGTATGTACAGCTACATATTTCAGATGTATACACTTTTCATATGCATCTATCACCATACGCATCTATATTTGTATATTTATATATTATAAACATGTTGGTTTCACAGTGTTTGTTCCATAGTATTCTATATCTGTATTGAATGATATCTTTTTAAAAAAAAGTTTAGTAGGACAGCTGTGATGGAGTAGTAGTACATTGTTCTGACTATGGTGTACAGGGTACTGGTTTCAGGACTAAGCAGGGCTGATTATTTTGTTGCTGGGCAGAACAAGGGCTGTTGGATACAGAGACATTAAGGCATGTTTAAGCAGTTGAAAGTGGGTTTGTGTGGGGGTAAGCAATGCTAATGTCTGGTTAACTATGCCTACACATGGTTAGCCTGAAAAGTGCTTAATCTGTCTAGGCATTGCTTAGCACTGCACAAACAGGCTTAATCCTGCTTGCTACTGCTTAAAAGTGCTTACTTCCGCTTACTCCCACACTAATTTCTTTAAAAGAAAAAAGGGGTGATAGGAAAGTGGTGAAAAAGGGATCACAAAGAGGGAAAGACAATAGGGAAAGTAGCTAGGGATGTGCAGGATGGGTGAAGGGAAGGTCCATAGCTGTCCATTTCTTCTACAGCAACACCTGCACATATATACTGAATTTGGAGGTATATTTGGACACTCAAACCCCTGAGAGAGGGGTGAGGACAACAATAATGTATTGTGAAGCCAGATAGACCAGATTACATGTGTCCAGTGGACACATGTGTGAAATGCACAGCTATGTATGGGGCAATATTTTTTTTTGGGAACAGATTGCCCCCTTTTTTAAGGTGAGAGTGGGATGTTGGGCAAGGGTAGTAGGTATATTCAGGGAGGTAGGTTTGGTAGGAAGACAGACAAGACAGCATACAGGTGTGGTATATGACACATGTGGGGGGTAAACACTTTGGACAGTGGAGGTGTTTGGAAATCAGAAGCCCATGAGCCCCAAATGGAAACAGTGAGACTGTGGTCCCCTCCCATGGGCAGTCCCCACTGCACCCTCATGGCCCTGAAGGTGGCTCTGCTGTGTGCTGAGCAGGAGGGGCAGGCTGACCCTCTAATTGTGCCATGTGGCCCTCAAGCTGGCATAGCAGATCTCCAAACTCCTTTCGGAGCTCGCTATGCACCAAACCCTGGACCTGGCTTCAGGTGACAGGATCCTGTCCGCGCCCACTCCCGGAGGGGACGTGCCCCATCCCCTGAGGTGATTCCACCTGAAGGTGGTGTAGCACCAGAAGATGAGGAGGTCCCAGGTGGGTCCCAGATGTGCTGTGAGCTAGTGCCATGGCCAGATGAGGTGGGAGAGGTGGGTCCGCTGGGACTGGCCTTCCCAAATGTGCTATGGCATTACAGTTTTAGAACATATGTGGGTTAGTAATAGTCAACACAATCCAGGATTAGTTATAACAGCATGCATAGATATTCCCATTAACCTAAAAAACAGATTTGGAACAGTTGCATGGCAAACAGAACACATGCATATATGGATCTACAGTGGCCATTACAACGGCATGCTGGTTACATTGATAGCAACAGGCCACCAATGATATTATTTCAACATGGAACATTAATAAAAACACATTTCAAAATTTGTTGAACAATAGGAGGACATATGTCCCAAAGGTAGAGTTGGTATAAACATACCCATTGATTTGTGTGTTTAGATTATTGTTGCAGTTATGGTGGGGGGAGGGAGAGATGTCAATTAACAACTTGTATATCCTTGCAGTACTCACAACTTTAGTGATCATTGCTCTAATCATTACTCTACAGGTATTATTACAATACCCTATGGCCTTGGTTTGGGCAGTGGTATGTTTGTACACAGTGTATACTTCAACTATCTTATAGCTAAATTCTAACTCTCTTACCTGGTATACCTGTAGAGGGAATCTTTGTTAACACTACCTGACTGTTTCTACACATATTCCCAGATTCCTAGTTAAGATTATGCACATTCCTCTCAAGCTCTTAAATAACAATATGTGGACAAAGCCTGACAACATGGGGGTACATATAGGGACATATTTTGAATATTGCTGTTATAAACTTTTAGACAGTTGGTAGAGTAACAGGATTTGTTTTGATATACATTTTCTGAAGGATATGAAGTCGGACACTCAAATGTATGTCATAATTTGGGGGCTACAATCCTGAGATAATCCCAGTGATTTGCCAGGAAAAAAGAGGAACAAGGCAAACATATGAGCCAAATATCTGGATATTCTGGGAAAATCTGTACAGTTGAGATGTATGATTATGCATACAGCTTACTATCACTCCCAGGATTCGAACCATGGCTGTGTCTGCTAAAAATACAGCAATTTCTGTTTCATCAGAGTAAGCTATTTCGAAACTGCTGTCTGTTTCTGAACTGTTTTCTGTCTAAGTCTCTCTTGGTTGTACAATCTGACCTTATACTTACAACAGTCTTATACAGACATTCCTAGACATATTTTTTATGTAGCATATTGTGGGTAACAGTGGTTAACACAACATTACTATTCAGAAAATGCAACACTAAATTCCATGCAATACCAGAGTAAACACAACCAGTCCAGGATTTAGAACTTTATTGCCTGGCAGTTACAGTTTTATTTAAATATCACCTATAGGGTTGGGAGGATGGCCTAATGGTTAAGGTGTTTGCCTTACAAACACAAGGTGCAGGGTTTGAGTCTCAGAAGGAATAATTGGCTAAGCTTACAATGGCTCGCAAGGGCAGTTAGCCTAGTACTAACCTATGAACCATTCTATGAACTATATGGGACTATTCCTGTCATAGTGTCTGGTTTATTCAGTACAACTCATACACAGTTTTTATACTGCCAGGTACTCATACACAGTTTTTATACTGCCAGGTGACTTTCTACTACTTTATATTTATTTGGTATGACTACTACAAGCAGGATTGTTACTCACCAGCCTTGTGACACAGCCTTTGCAACCTACTGGCGTGGGCTTCTTGATTCACAGCCCGCTCAGCTGCAGCTGTAAAGGGAATAGAGAAATATTTAGGCATATCTATCCATCACATACACAGGCTGGACTTTGGTAAACAGTTATTGATATGAATACTTACACACTGCTGGGACATCACCCCTCTGCCTTGCTCCTTGAACCCACTCATCCAAGAGCTCCCTCTTCCTCCACTTCAAGTCGGCATAGTGGTGCCGGACCTGCTCACCAGTCTGAGGGATACCAGTGGCACTGGTGAGATCATGGGCAAGACAGTCCCAGGCTTCCTCTTTATATTGGGAGCCCTGGTACTGGCCCTGCAGCAGTCTCTTATCATGTTTTTTTACCATGAGTCCTATCATGACCTTGGACTCCTGTATGCCCCAGCACTGTGCCCAGAAGCACATGCCCTCACCAACACCCATCATACTGCTTACAGAGGGAAGCTGCAGCCAGCTATGAGCTGTATTCCTGCCTGCGGGGTTTAAATATGGCCAATTTCCCACCCTTTGTTGTGACTGGATGGTTTTGAATATGCTGAGCTAAGCTAAGCTACGGGCATATCTGCTTAGCTAAGGTTGGCAGTGCTTAAAGGGGCAGGTTCAGCACTGCTTACCAGTGGGCAAATCCACTTAGCTGGGCTACTCATTGCTTAGCAGTCATATTTACACAATGCTTACACCTGGTAAGCAAAGCTGTGCAATGCTTAGCATTGCTTATTTTTTATTTTATAAACTATCTGCTGCATGGGATTGATTCATCATTCATTACATATTATAAATTTGTTTACTGTACCTAACACCCCCCCCCCAATGTGTTTTCATTACATTTACCCATGTGTGATTATACTGTATGGGGCACTTGTGTTTATATGGAGGTTTCACAACTTTATTAAACTGACACCTCACATCTTTACCTAGTGCAGTACTCTGGTTAACAAATATATGTTATTTAGTAGCTAAGTATACAAAAAATATGTACTGCTTTCACATGTAAAATGGAAATTGGTTATAGTGGGGATCAAACCAGGAATGGCTGTTTACAAAGCATTTGCTCTAACCACTACACTATTACAGTACTACTTATTTTGGATGTCTCTTGCTATTTAACTTCTTGTGCTCTTTAAGATGGACTAAGCATAGCTAAACAACGGGCACACCCATGAAGTTATGCTTAAACTTTATCGCATTTATAAAAAAATGATTATTTGTTGTGTTTTATTTGTACCCTTCAGAATATCCCTGCTAATGCTGAACTTGTTATTCTATCAACTTTCTGCTTTGTGGAATGATTGTCCCTTATGGCTTTGTCCACATTCCTTACTCTGACGGGTTGGGAGGTGTGCGCTATGTGCTTTTGCTACATCTCTTATTCTTTCAACTTTTGCCCTGGTAGGGATGATTGTCCCTTATGGCTTTGACAAGATTTCTTACCCTGACAGGTTGGGGGTATTACGAGCATTCTTGCTCATTTTATATTGCTGAATGGCAATTCTGGTGTGCAGGGGGCATGTGCATTGTAAGAGCTCTGCTCTCAGACACACCCTTCACACTCATACACAGATCTGTGTCCGTTTAACAGCACAGCAGCGTGCCTTCATGAATATGCATGGTGCACTGCTGTGCTGTACGGGAATGGTCCCTTCTGTGCAAGAATAAGCTATTCCTGCACGGAAGTTTGCTGAATCCCAGGGCTTAAAATTTGAATATAATATTACAGTGAATATAAAAAAGAGTTAATTTAGACTATTTTGGGACAATAAAATCAAGCAATGCAAATATTTTATTACCATTGTTTAAATGTATGATTCATTCTATTATAGAATATGATAGTAGCTTTATCATGCTGTCAGCTAAAGATGTGAATATTTTAGAGTGGATTTAAAGGTATTACACTTGAAGGGTATGTCCATTAAAGGGAGTTCAATATGAGAAAGATTGTCTGCATTGAGATTTCATTGTATTTATTATATTTTTAGAAGGGGAGATCTGATTTGGGCAAATATTGCTTTATGGATGAGACATTACAATGCATTCTGAGGATGACTATACTAAACCATCAATGCAGTAATTAAAAAAAATAATAATACTTTTATGTTAGAAAGATATAAGACATCTTTGAATAGGAAATTTGTTCAGATTAGGGTGACAAAAGGATACAATCAATTTATCGCTGCAGGTACAAAATAATAATAGTCTGAATGAATGTCAAAAGCAGATAGATTTGTTTTTTGGGGAAAGATGTTATGCAAGGAAGATGGACTTAGCCCTAATATGAGACAAGTTGGGTCTTGTGTCCTGAAATACAATGAAACATTGAAGGAAATATAACACAAAAACACAGACATGCTGGTTTCAGTGAACTTAGTCCTTATCATTTCCACATCTCCACTTTGAGATCATTCTGTTCAGGCATAGGGACACATCTATTCTCATTTCCTCTTTGGTGTACTGCCTTGCTAAGTGGTCAGGTTGTTTTATACTGCCCTACCTATAATGCACAGTGTAGTAAGGTGTAAGATGTAGATAGCAGAGTAAGCAATGTTACTATTATTTATAGTAATTTTGTACATCACATTACATAATAACATTGTTACAATATCCAACCTACTTTTACCAGCTATCAGTTTGTTGCACACATAAATATGACTTGGATGATACTCAAAACAGTGTCTGTCAGGCTGTGTGTCTACATATGACAGTAATTTTATCTCAGCCATGAACTGTGCATTTGACTTGAGATAGTCAGCAGCTCTCTGACCTGCCTCTGGACCATTCCGTGGCCAGGAAAGGCATGGCTTATGGAGGCAGGCCTGATGATGATTGCAATGCATCTCAAAGAGATAGTTGTGGAGGCAACATTTTCCACCAGTGACCTCAACAGCATTATGGCTCCTTGTCTCCATACATCATGTCACTGAGCAGTCAGTGCACTTTGTCTTTCAAGTCATGCAACACGTTAGCCTTCTCTCCAATGTGGTGGGTAGAAGCTGTTTGTACTTGGACCACTGACCCCACCTCAACTGGTTAGTGCTGAATGTTATAGCCATACAGGGATGGTCATGGCATTATGGAAGCACCTATTCCTCTTACTTCTATTCTCTGTGTTGGATATGTGCACATCAGAGGTAGTTTGTCTTTCAGTTGTGTGTACTGGGCACATGGGTAGAGCCTATGAGATGTCTATCATACAATGTTAGGCCTCTATGATCAGCCTGTACCTGTACAGAGGCTTTTGTAATGGTGGATCAAGATGGCCCCAAATCTTGTAGTGTTACAGACTGTGCCACTTGCATGTTGCTATAGGTTCTCTGCCAATGTTAGCCCTATATTGACCTATTGCACTGGACCCTTCACCAGCATAGACTCTAAAGCAAGAACACAGATGACACCATTGTTTGCCTACATGCATACATATGCCCCTGTAACACACTCTGTGACATGTGTACAACTATATATTAAGATACAGCTAATGTGGCTGAAATTGATGGGTAAGGAGGGCCACCTGTAGATAAGTGACTTACGTTTGTTGTTGTTTTATCACTGTTAATTGGTTTCTGATCTGGTGTGATAGGAACAGTGGCAAACAATGTATTGCATTTACTGATAGTAGTATCATTTCCATGGGGGTGTGCTTGTATGTATGTCTGTACATGGGGGTGTTGCCATGTATTTAAGAGTAACAAAGTGTCCATCATTTCTTTCACCTTCCATCAAAGTCAACATCAGCATTGTGCACAATAAGTGGTTATTTTTGGTGGGTTGGACAGAACATGTGTGAAAGCAACTGGACATTGTCACAGTGTTACAGTGAATAGCAGTGACATCTCATAGTACTTAGCTCCCAGATTAAGTTCTTGGCATTGGCTCCTACTGAGTGGAGTCTACATGTCCTCCATGTTTCTGTGTGAAACAAATTATAAAGGATTAGTTCAGATAAAATCACTTTAGCTAGAAGATTTAGGAGGCTATGTCTCTTATGTCCTCCCTGCGGGAAGAATAGAGATGCCTTGTTAAAGTTTCAAGTAGTTTATTCAGTAATCTATTGCTGTACCACCTTGCCAAGAAGTTTTAGTCAGAAATATGTTGCTGTTTAGAGTTTGAAAATGTTTTTATTGCTTTTTACTGCTCATTTGGGACTTGAGTTTTCCTTTCTTTGTTTTGATTGAGAAAAGGGCATCAAATACTAGCTTTGAATCATCACTGTACCTACATGTTGTCTACTGTTTTGCAATCTCTTAATGTATACAAACATAAGCAACAATTTTCAGGTGTTTGAAAATGTTTTTGACTGCTTGTTTGGGACTTGAGTTTTCCTTTCATTGTATAGATTGCAAAAAGGCGGACAAACAATAGCTTCCTAATTTGATTGACAGCCAACACCCATAGACTGATTACATCAGCCTTTTACATCACATAGCCCTGCCCCTGGCCCCATGGTATAAAGCATATAATTCTAGCAATGCTTAGGATACTGTGTATCCCCCTGGTATTAAATTGGCATGAAAGTGAAGGACCAAAGGAGATTGATTACCTACCCTTCTGCCTAAACCCCCCAAGTTTACTTCCCTTTATCTAGCCAGGTACATAGATATCTAGCCCTCATTTTTACTGCCTTCACCTCCTGTAACCTGAATAGAGGATGAATCTGAAAAGCAGAGCCATAACTAACTGCTAGACTGAGGAAGGGGCTTAATAGACCCCAGACTGGAACACCATAGATCCACACTCTGAGACCAGAGTCACTCTCCCCCTCACTGTAGAAACCGCACACCCATCAAGTACAGATGTTCTAGCCACTTGGCCTGCATTTACCAAAATTTTGGTAATTTGAAGTACAGAGAAAATTATTATCCCAGGGCTCCACTCCACACTACTGTATTTTTTTGCACCATAGGCACAGTTTGCCTTATGTTCAAAGAAGATCTAAACTATTTATTTTACAAAGGTTTTATATACTCTGCAGCTCATCACTTGATGCATTATTACTGTATGGGCACAGAAAGGCTACACAAAAATGTTCTGAGGTCCCAAACTGTGCATATATGTTCTTCCTACTTGGGCATATCCATGAACTCTGTAAAAATGAGCACTGTGATTTATTTCCACTGAAAGCTATTTCTCTGGATGCATGCATTTTTCAGAAAATGACAGTTATATAGTATGTCTCTAAGTGACTACTACCATCCCTGCACATAAAAAGGTCTGTCTTCATTTGGAGGAAGAGTGAGGACTGGTCACATCTATATATGTCTCTTAAAAGCAGGAACTGTAATCTTTTTTGCCAAGCAAGAGAATATTAGTTTTTCATAATGTATTGCAGAAAATACGAGAGCTGTAAAAGTGAGCACAGCCTCTCATATTATATGTGATAAAAGCATTGGTAAGGACAGGTCAGACTGGAAAAAATTCTGCAATAAAGTTTTCATAATGTGCTTTAAGGAATATCAACCCCACAAAGACATGATTAGATGTGATACAAAGATGATTATAAAGTATGTCAACAGCCTCATAAAAGCAGGCATTTTCGGTAATCAAACTGTAAGTCGCTGTACAAATTACTCTGTTAGATAGACCTGATGAAGCTCAGGTGAAAGTGTTGTCTTAAATGTAGTTTTATTGTGGTTGTTCATGGTGTGTTGTCATGCTTGAATTCTCCTTTGTTATGTGTATTTAAAATATAAATAAAATAACAACAAACCTTTAAACTAAGAATGAGGTTTCACAGGCTGCTGAGTTGGTAAACCCTTTCTAGTCCTTCAGGAATATTCAGATAAGGTACTAACCTCTAAGGTTTGAGATTAGCTCCTTGTTTTTCCAACTTTCAGATATTTCTCCAGTCAGCACCCCTGCACCTTCCCACCATTGTCTGTACCTACCTTTAAATAACTGACCTGTTGAATGAAATGTATTAGAACATGAACATTCATACATCAGTTACTTAACTGAATGAACTACTTGAAACTTCAACAAGGCATCTTTATTCATCCAGCAGGGATAGCATCAAAGAGAGAGTCTCCTAGATCTGATAATTAAAGTCATTTTATCTAGACTAACCATTTATGCTCTGTTTTTCACTAGTCATGTCACCCTCTGGGTCACAGTTGAGGTACCTGACCAGATTTAAGGTTTCTGGATTACATGTGCCCTGCTTCTGTACGGGTTTATCCAGGCATTCTGGTTCACTACGTCGCCCCACAAGACATGCGGTAGATGAATTATCATTCCTCTAATTTGCCTGTAGATAAGTGGGCAGTGTGTATGTGTTTGTGTATGTGTGTGTGTGTGTGTGTGTGTGTGTGTGTGTGTGTGTGTGTGTGTGTGTGTGTGTGTGCATGTGTGTGTATTTGTGTTTATGCATGGTTGTGGGTGCGCATGTATACATCTTGTGAATGACGTGGCTTGTTAGTGCATGTGTGTACATATGTCAAAAATGACTGCAACCTGTACCTGGCTTAACAAAAGGAATGTCAGTATGTGTGCATGTGTGTGTGTGTGTGTGTGTGTGTGTGTGTGTGTGTGTGTGTGTGTGTGTGTGTGTGTGTGTGTGTGTGGATAAAACAATATCAATGATTTTGATCTGTAGACATGCACAATGCTGATGATTTGAAACACAATTCTTCTGGGTAGTAGGAATCAATGACAGGAAGCAAATCACTATCTTTCAAGTATAAGGCATAACAGTAAACAAAGCATTATATTTCCAATATAAGACATAACACTCATCAGCTTATGTAGACCCACAGTGTTTTTGGGAGCCTGGTGGCTTCCACATCCCAGGGTGTATAAGTAGATTTTGACACAGGCTTAATAGGAGCCTCTGCCATGAACCCCACCCCCCCAGTGTAAAACTGGCCCTCCTCAGATGTGTTTACAGACCGTTGTTATAGTTTGTGTAAAGCTGGGGATAGTGTGGGCATACTTCTTTTTGTTTTTTTAGCAATTAAACCTCAGAGGTTTACATAGATGGTCATTATAACTTATGTGAGGGCTCTACAGTGTGATCATTATTTCTCTATCTTTTCTCTCAGTCAGACTAAAAAGGTATGCACAGAAGGTCACTATAGCTTGTTTAGCAGCAGTGTACTGTCTTGGAACAAAATGGTGTAATACATTTCTGTGATCATTGTTTTTCACTTTCCTTCCAGTCAAACTTCAGGTGTCTATATAGATGGCTGTGTTTTGGAGATTGAAGTAAGGTGGCATGTTGTGCATAAATATCTGATTGCAACAAGCTTAAATATGTCACTGTGTTCTGCTTGTTGTTTCACTTTCTTACTAGTCTGACACCAGAAGGATGAACAGAAGATGTCTTCTCTTTTGGATGAAGGAGTGAGGAGGCATATTGTGTTTATACATGACAGTTGCAACTTAAAGTATATGACTGTTGTTCTTTGGTCCTTCACTTCATTCCAATTTAACACCAGAGGGATACACAGAATTCTAAGCATTGCTAGAATTATATGCTTTTGTAAAGCAAATAGAATATAAGCTCTAATTGACAACATTGTATCAGAGAGACAGAGATAAGATGCTAGGTGACTCACGGTAGGCTTTATAACTTCTAGATGTTGTAATCATTAAACTATTACATACCTTCAGTTGCAGGATGGGAAGTATGGCTCAGTGAAAAGTAGGCTATGCAAAGGAGTTGGGTATGTAAGAGTGTATGTACATTACTAAGAAGGTATTAATACAATTTGTTTGTGAATATAGGAAACTACTATGATGTATTTTGTGAGGGCAGCCCAAAAAGGATTTTACTAATTTCTAATACATTTGTTTGTGTCTGGGGCAAAAAATAGGTTGGGATGTTTAATTAAATGATACATTCATGGAAGTATTTAGAGTAAGAAAGGAAGGCAATGTCTGACTCTAAAAATCCAAAGCATTACTTCTGTAACTATTAGCTGTATGCAAATACAAACAGTTAGGTTGTATTTGAAAGCTGAGGCATAAATGCTGTTCTGCTATCACTTGAAAAAGCCTAGCACTATAAGGCTGTTCTTTCAGTCTTTTTTTAAATGTAATGTTAAAATATTACAATTTCATTGAGAGGAAATGGTTGTGATATCAAGCTACTTGGTTTGTTTGACCTAGGTCTATCAATTTAAAATCAAAGTGCCAGGTAGGCCTTTACCCAGTAAAACTAATTTCTTGTTGCCTGCAAATAGAATACTGTTGTAACTGTGGTCATAGTCTGAATGTTGCAATTGCTTATTTTTGGCTATGGTTTGCTGGACCTTGGTTATTGTTTGAACTGCTAAAATGTAAACTGTAGACTATTACAGTATTGATACTGATATTGTTACTCTGATTGTAATATTGTTATTCTGGGTATGGTACAGAGTGATAGTGCAGTGGTGGGGCAGCATGATTTACTTTAATTACTGAAATGTAAACTGGGCACTTTGTTATAGTAATTGTTATTCTAACACCTTTAGAGTACAAGAACACTGCTTTAGTGCTGGCTCAGCTTATAGCTGTGTGCAAAGAACATTTGTTATGTATGTTACTGAAATGAATGGCCCTCTGTGTACATGCCTGCCATGTTGCAGTATCACATTGGAATTAGTGTGAATGGACCTCTGTAGGAATGGCTACCATACATTACAAGCCAATTCTACTACCTGTCCTACTGAGTCTTGTTGCAAAGCAACACAGTAACTAAAAAGCAGTTTGTGTGATGTGTACAAAAATCCTGCCAAAAAGACAATGTGTATAAAGAGGATGGGTACTATGTTGAAGTGCAGTATAGGTCCTGTGTGTACAATCTGTAAATTATGCATTTCAGTCTGATGAACAGACTTGGCATACTGTTGTTCACATCCATAGTTGTCCAGCTGATGACCAATAAGCTGACCTTCTAGTACCAGATGGGAGCAAGGCATGAACACTCACTAACATGGCCATGGTTCTTTACCTTCACTGTGACATCCTTCACATTAGTCGGGCACCCTAATGTAGCATTGCTCCATATGTGTATTAGTCTAGCACTGTTTCTCCTATTATTGTTGCATCCCTTTCGAAAATTGTGTCCTTTTCTTGAATCACTGGTGCTGTTCAATGCCTAGTATCTGTTTGATTAGCTCACTGGCTCTTCACACAATGACCTCATTGAACAAATTTAGCACTGCACTCTTGAGAAGAGTTTGACTATGAATCCGAGAGTATTACAGACAGATTTTATAAGGGAGGGGATTGTAACAATGAAATTATGAAACTGTGTTATAAATTAGACAGATGGAATATTGGCAAAATTGCAACAAAGACATTTTAAAGAATTGTTGAATATAGTTAAGAAGAATGTAATGCCTAATCCGTCTTGAAGGCTTCCTCATAAGATAATTGCAGTAAAGGGGAAGAAAAACATGATGTTAAGGAAAGCAGGTTATGTTCCATGGAATTATACACTAAGGAGACTTTACCTCATGTTTTTATAAGGTGTAGGTGTTAGAGGAAATAGTCTAAATGAACTGTGATGAAATAGCCATGATGAATGAAAATATTTGCTGTGGCAATTACAAAAAAAATGTTCAAAAGAAAGAAGGTAAGAAACTGACAATGTTGTTATATGGGCAGGCTGCTATGTATGTGGTGGTAGATGTGGGCATCTTTTATCTGATTAGGTGTGACATATGGATAAAGGCACAGAAAAGTTAGTTTAAAACAATTTGTTGAAATTGTATTCTGAAGTTGGAAAGTTTTGTTTTGATTATTGGGTTTTTAATTTTTTTTATATTACAGTAAAGAACAAATGATAGTAAAATTGTAAATGACTGATAAAGTCATTGTTACTCTGCCATCAATAAGGGATGTGGAAACCTTTAAATATACCAGCTCTACCACTGGGACCTTGATTTAATATTTCATCTGAAGGAAGGCACAACAGGAATGCAGTACTGACCATCCACTGTACTGTATTGTTAGTACTGTGAATCCAGGCATCTGGTGTAGAAATAGAACCCTCATTCAGTGGTGTACCTAGCATATTTGACACCTGGAGCATATTTGTTTTAACCCCCTTCACCACAGAGATTTTTTCTAACACTACCTTCTCAGTGGCAATTGCTTTTAGTAATAATTATGAAATGAAACAAAATAATGCCCAGCAAAAAGCAACTGGGAGCAGTGATCATATCCCCAAAAGACTCAGCCATTCTAAAGAAAGTCTTTTCCCAAATAAATAAATAGTGCCAGAATCATGAATTAAAGCTAAATGTCAAAAATGCATTATCACCTCCTTTGGAAAGTTGAGTACAACATTGACAACACATCCCTACGTTCCAGTAGTTCGGGATTTGCTAACTTATGTGGACAGTTCACCCCAAGTTCTATTAGGAACAGATCAAGATGAAGCAAACTTAGGTAAATTCTGCAAAATCTGGAATAGTTTCAATTTGGTTTTACAAATACAGCACCCAGAGAGAGAGAGAGACAGAGAGAGAGTAAAGTCTGCAGCACACTTCATGACTTCATGCAAATGCACACTAGTCATGTAAAGGCAGACCATAAACTAAGCAAATAATATGAGAATAACTGGCAGACCGATCATATTAAACAAATACAAGAACATTCTGTAAAACTGGGACAGTTTCAAATGTGTTTCATACAATATTCAAATTTTTTCATGCAAATGCACACTAGCATTAATTTCTGCCTTTAAACTGAGTGTGACACTGCCAGCCCAGCTATCTGGAATTTTGTAAATAACACTATGTCATTTGTGAATATTGATATGATTTATACAGAATTGTATGTTATGTACTGAGCTTCAAGAATGTAACCACATCATACTCTGTTGGAACATAGAAGATTAACTTACAAAACTTCAAGAAAATAAGTTGAAATTAAGTGCTTTACAATATGCTGTAAAAAGTTAGTTACTGCAGCAAGGAGACCGGATGTCTAGAGCTAGAAGTTTTTCTATTGTCTTGAAACAGAAATAATTACTAGGTTTCAGATGTAAAAGCGTTTTAGTATTTTAAGACTTCCATTCTGAGCAACGATCTGAGAGAGATGTATTTCTCACACAGAGATGTTAAAATTCTATTAGTTTCTGTTTTAGCCTGGGAACTGAAGGCAGGTGACAAAGAGTGATGTCATCCAAGCTGACCCAGCAATAATGTTTGATAGTAATTTAAGAACTCTCTCAGAGAGAGACTGTGTGCATTTTGTATCGTGTCTTGGACCTAGAAACATCCACTCATCATCAGTATTGTCTTGTTCTTTTATTATTTATTATTAAATATATTTAAACCTGTCTTTGTGACTTATATTTGTGAAACATAGTTAAGCTCTTGCTCTTGGTCACACTTACTATTTGGATAATAGTAACATTGCACAGTAGGATTGGTCATCCTTTGGGAAGGGCCTTTATAGTAGCTGATAAGGGTGGTTGGTGGCAGGTGGTACTACAGTATAGTCTGGACAGAAGGGGGCAAAGCTAGAGAATCTATGTCAGCCTTCCCTAGGAGTGTATGTGTGTTTGTATATAAATCAAATCTCAAAGTGTGTGAGTGTGTGTGTCAATTACTTGGGCAGGGACACAAAGCACTGGTGGGACAGAGAGGGTGCTGGAGGTTTTGGCTTGACCACACAGCTAAGACCTTAACTCTATAACTGTGCCAGTGGGGAGTCATATTGGCAATCTGGAGAGAGAGGGAGAAACCAGACCCAGACTGACTGTGATCTCTGTGTGCTCTTAAGGGAATTGTACTTATTGTGTGTGGACTTGTCGTCCCTCACTGTTGCCAGTGGTGAGGATTGAAGCTCCTTGATTACAGGGCCAGTGCAGGGGTGTCACATTGAGCACCAGTTATTTCATCAATAACACAGCTAGCCGCCCTCTCCCAAGAAAAGAACAATAAATATTCCAATTTATTGTCCACAAATGTACACTAGCCAGCCCTTAATACCAAGCTGAGCAAATGAAGAGGATAAGTTCCCCTAGCACAGCTAGCCACCTCCCCACCCAAAAAATTAAATTTATTTCACACAAATGCCACTAACCAGCTTTTAAAATAATATGAAAAGGACAATGTTACTGCCCACCCTTCCAAAAAGCATAAATATTCAGATTTATTCATAAAAATGCACCTCAAGAGTAGAATTTAAACCAACCAAGTGAAAAGGGCAAATTACATTTATCTACAGCACAGTTATCCAATCCTCCCCCTACAAAAAAGGTTAAAATGATTTCAATGATAGGTCTGATGAATGCTGAATACAGTGGAACAATGACTTCCTTGGACTTAGATGCCATACCTTTGTTTATAAGTTGTGCAACATAGAATGATTTCCTCACCACTGTAGACACGTAATGATCAAAGGCTAGATTACTATCTATCTGTGTCCTTAAGTCCCTGACTGCTGAGTCAACTCTAAGGGGTGTGTTGTTAATATGATAGTTACCAGGGATGGATGACTTCCCAAAATATACTATTATGCATTTATTGGCATTTAGTTTTAGTTCATGGCTGTGACACCAGATGTTTGTCTGTGTCAGCCCCTCCTGGAGAACATTTGTCTCAGTGTGAGATTCAATGACAGCTCCTAATTTGCAATCATCTACAAATTTAGTCAGCTAGAGACCACTGACATTGCTCTTGTCTTCAGAGAAGTAAATGCCAAAAAGGAGCAGTCTAAGGACTGATGCCTGAGGGACTCCATTTGTGGCTGGCCTCTATGTAGAGGTCGACTCCCCAATTCTAACTTCCTAGGTCCTGTCTGTGAGCCAGTTGGCTATCCACTGGCTGACATATGGGTTTATACCTAAACTCTTGAGTTTGTCAACAATGCCCAGGCAGGGTATTGTGTCAAATGCCTTGGCCAGGTCAAGGTAGGCAGTGTGAATGACTTTGCCCTCATCCATTGCTTTGGTGACCTTCTCGAATAAGTCCACCAGGTTGAGTAGGCTTGATCTGCCCTTAACGAAACCAAACTCGGTTGGGTCCAATTTCTAAAGGTTTACTACATCTCTATTGATCATCTCCATGATAATTCCTTCCATGGCTTTACATATAAGACTAGTGAGACTTATGGGTCTGTAGTTTCCAGGGTCTGTAGATGGCCCAGCTTTGTGGAGAGGAATGGTTGTTGCCTTTCTCTATTTATGAGGCACAAAGCCTGTCTGGAGGCTACAGCTAATAGTAATTCCAGAGGTCCTGATAGGTCATGTTTCATGCTATTGTGAAGGCATCCTTGGATATTGTCTGGACCCATTGATGCAGTGTTCTTGTTCTTAGAGAGAGCATTAAGGACCTGTTCCCTAGTGATAGCAGGGGGAGTTATATTTGATGATATTTCCTGAGGGAAGGTTGAGGGGGAGAGAGGGGTAAAGCTGGAGCTGAATTATTCAGCCAGGAGGTTTGCTATATCTTCTGGCTCAGTATAGATGGCTCCATTTACAATGAGCTCTGCACACAGTTATGTATTGCCTGTGAGGAAGTGGACATAGCTAAAGAATGCTTTGTGGTAGTCCTTGGACTGGGAGGCCAAACTAACCTCAAATTTGTCTTTCCGTCAACAAAATACCAAAAAAGACTGGAAGTGAAGAACGTTGACTCCGCGGACTCCAGAAACGCTCGCTGCCCACAAACAATATCCAAACCACTAGCGATGATGCAAATACTGTGTAAAAACACACCAACCACTTGAATGGTTAAAAACTTTTCATTTAATATTCCATGAGTTAAGTGCTTTCACTCACACAACTGTGAGCTTCATCAGAACAACATTAAAAAGAAAGAATGTAGTTTAAATACTCCGTTTGGCACCGAATCTATATGTATTAAAGTGACAAGGCGCACAAAAGATTCTGTACTTAAAATATCTCATACGCTTCACCTAATGTCACCTAAAACACTTATTTACAACCAAACGTCCTGTTATTAATGTAAAATAATATCTACAAATATAACATCAATAAAAATGTCAAAAAAATATATAACAACCATCACTATATTCAAATGCATTGTGAACTAACACATTCTGATTGTTCACATAAAAAATATAAAAAATAACACATAATCCCCTACAAGTGTACATACTTATTTTAAAAGATTGAAAATTACTACAATCATCAAACATACAAAATGTTATTAAGATCTTCATATGTTATGTACAAAAAATGGTTAAGTAATGATATCCTTGTGTGTCATAAGCTTGACTTTGTCTAAATACAAAAATTGTGTTAATGAATTTATTTAATGGATAATAATGGTTTAATGGTTAGGTAATCATTAAGCCCCGGAGGAGTCGAGGCATCAATAAATAGATGCCACCATAGTTCCTTATAAGCCAATGTTGCCTTAATGTTGCCTCCTCTGGGGTCAAGGGCAACATTTTCCAAAATGGCAAACTTAAAAGAGTGCTCTACGCCCTGATTCTCTACATGTCTATATAGAGCATTGTTCACATCCTTCCTCCTGATACTATATAGGTGTGCATAAATGCATTTTTTTTAATTCCTTTCAGTCTTCCCTACATAGTATCCCAGGCAAACTCCACATTTTGCCAAATAAATGACAAATTTGGAGTTACAGTTACCTTGTTTGAATTTTATTCTAGTTATATTAACATTGCTTAAAACAATTCCTTCCTCCTCATTTATTGCCTGACATTGACTGCAACTGCCACATTTTGATGTGTTCTTCTTAGCACTGTCATTTCCTTTACCCATTATTCCTCTTTCCAAATACATCTTGATGTTACAACCCATCTTGTGTATAAATGTAGATTTAGGACCCAATATGTCTGCTATTTCTTGGTCCACCATCATAACATTCCAATTATTTATTAAGATATCCTTTATTTTGTTAGTGTGTGGACCATACTCTAACACACAAGCTCTATTGTAGTCCCCTTTAGTATCTGTGTGATTGATGTCAGACCTTTCCATCATGTAATAGTCCTCCCTTTACTACTTCCTCCTAATAATGGGGTGTATTTGTGTCCGCATTCCTTAATAACATAATTCTTCACATCTTTCATCATATTTCTGTTATACCCCCTTTCTTTGAATAATTCAATAATAAAATCCAATTCTTCCATCATATCTTTGTATTCTGAAGTCATCCTAATGGCTCTAATGCACTGTCCTTTGTATATATTATATAATAGTTTTCTAGGATGGTTACTAGTATATTCCAAATATCTGTTTGTGAATGTACTTTTTCTATGTATTTTGGACTTAAAACATTTGTCACCATTGGAAATAAATGTATCTAAATAGGCTATACCTTCTTTACTACTAGTAGAAGTGAACTTGAGGAATTCACTACTTTGATTTAAATAGTCCAAAAAATTATTTAAGACTACCTGATTACCTTCCCATAAGATATATATGTCATCAAGGAACCGTGAATAGTATCTAACATACTTGTAGTAGTCACTTTTGAACACTACTGTCTCTTCCCAATCTAACATTACCAAATTGGCAAATATGGGGGCACAAGCTGCCCCCATAGCCACTCCCTTGGTTTGTCTGAAATGTTCACCTTCATATAATATGTAATTGTGATCAAGATCTAAAGACATCAGTTCAAGAATCAAGCAGACCTTATCCCATTCTAGGTCACTATATTTTCTAATACTATTACTGAAGGCTTCCATACCTTCCTCCTTGGGAATACATGAAAACAAATCTACAACGCCAATGGTGACGTATATAAGTCCTTCCTTCCAGGAGTCAACAGGGTAATTCTTTAAAAACTCCCATGAGTCTTTAACCATATGAGTAATCTTTCCATACCTACGTTTTAACATAGTATCCACAGCAACTCCCAACGGGAAGGCCTTAGATTTACTACCCAAAATTATGGGACGGAATGGTGAATTACTAACATTCTTATGCATCTTGGGTATCCCCATTAAAGTTGCCAGTTTGGGATATTCTACTTTCAAAAAGTTGTAGGTGTCTTCCGTAATCCTTTTATCAATAAGAAATTCCTCCACATGCAAATCTATACGTCTGTGTGCAATGTTGATTTCATTAATAGAGACTATCTCATAATTACCTGATAGATGTAAGATCTCATGCATTTGGAGGAGATCCAGTGAACGGGGGAGAAGGTGGGTATTGGTAGAAGAGTGCAATATTACACCTTGTTACTACCAAGACCTACACACAAATCAGGGTATTACCACAGAAGGTATTATTTTTAGTTACAAGAACTTTAACATATATAACTATACACATCTTCCATTAGAAAAAGCACATTTTGACTTGCTTTCTAAGTGAATGAAATATATTCCCACTACATGTTTTAGATTAGTGGATTGTTTAAGTGAATTCAAACTATTTATCAGAAAACTCAATTTAGCCATCTTGTTCAAGGATACTAAAACAGACACTGAACAAATGACAAGTGGCACAATCATACTTAGGAAGAAAAGTTATGTTCCTCCCATGCATCCAAATGTGTTGGTTTACGACAGACTGGTAACCAAACAGATTTACCAGTTGCAGAACAAGTTATTGGGTAAAAAAACCTAGAAGTAATTTAACCACAGATGAGATTAAAATCTTGAAAGACCTGACAGAAGACAAAAGTATTCAGGTAATGAAACCAGATAAAGGAGGTGGTGTAGTAATATATGACAGTTTGGAATACACCTCCAAAATGCATGAGATCTTACATCAATCAGGTAATTTTATGATAGTCTCTATTAATGAAATCAAACTTGTACACAGACGTATAGATTTGCATGTGGAGGAATTTTTTATTGATAGAAGGATTACGGAAGATACCTACAACTTTTTGAAAGTAGAATATCCCAAACTGGCAACTTTGGTGGGGATACCCAAGATACATAAGAATGCTAGTAATCCACCATTCTGTCTCATAATTTCGGGTAGTAAATCTAAGACCTTCCCATTGGGAGTTGCTGTGGATACTATGTTAAAACATATGTATGGGAAGATTACTCATATGGTTAAAGACTCATGGAAGTTTTTAAAGAATTACCCTGTTGACACCTGGAAGGAAGGACTTATATACTTCACCACTGATGTTGTAGATTTGTTTTCATGTATTCCCAAGGAGGAAGGTATGGAAGCCTTCATTAATAGTATTAGAAAATATAGTGACCTAGAATGGGATAAGGTCTGCTTGATTCTTGAACTGATGTCTTTAGTTCTTGATCACAATTACATATTATATGAAGGTGAACATTTCAGACAAACCAAGGGAGTGGCTATGGGGGCAGCTTGTGCCCCCATATTTGCCAATTTGGTAATGTTAGATTGGGAAGAGACAGCAGTGTTTAAAAGTGACTACTACAAGTATGTTAGATACTATTCACGGTTCCTTGATGACATATACATCTTATGGGAAGGTAATCAGGTAGTCTTAAATAATTTTTGGACTATTTAAATCAAAGTAGTGAATTTCTCAAGTTCACTTCTACTAGTAGTAAAGAAGGTATAGCCTATTTAGATACATTTATTTCCAAAAGTGACAAATGTTTTAAGTCCAAAATACATAGAAAAAGTACATTCACAAATGGATATTTGGAATATACTAGTAACCATCCTAGAAAACTATTATATAATATATACATAGGACAGTGCATTAGAGCCATTAGGATGACTTCGGAATACAAAGAGATGATGGAAGAATTGGATTTTATTACTGAATTATTCAAAGAAAGGGGGTATAACAGAAATATGATGAAAGATGTGAAGAATTATGTTATTAAGGAATGGGGACACAAATACACCCCATTATTAGGAGCAAATAGTAAAGGGAGGACTACTTACATGATGGAAAGGTCTGACATCAATCACACAGATACTAAAGGGGACTACAATAGAGCTTGTGTGTTAGAGTATGGTCCGCACACTAACAAAATAAAGGATATCTTAATAAATAATTGGAATGTTATGATGGTGGACCAAGAAATAGCAGACCTATTGGGTCCTAAACCTGCATTTGTATACAAGATGGGTTGTAACATCAAGATGTATTAGGAAAGCGGAATAATGGGTAAAGGAAATATTGCTAAGAAGAACACATCAAAATGTGGCAGTTGCAGTTAATGTCAGGCAATACATGAGGAGGAAGGAATTGTTTTAAGCAATGTTAATAGAACTAGAATAAGATTCAAACAAGGTAACTGTAACTCCAAATTTGTCATTTATTTGGCAAAATGTGGAGTTTGCCCGGGATACTATATAGGGAAGACTGAAAGGAATTTAAAAACGCATTTATGCACACCTATATAGTATCAGGAGGAAGGATGCGAACAATGCTCTATATAGACATGTAGAGAAGCAGGGGGTAGAGCACTCTTTTAAGTTTGCCATTTTGGAAAATGTTGCCCTTGACCCCAGAGGAGGCAACATTAAGGCAACATTGGCTTATAAGGAACTATGGTGGCATCTATTTACTGATGCCCTGACTCCTCCGGGGCTTAATGATTACCTAACCATCAAACCATTATTATCCATTAAATAAATTCATTAACACAATTTTTGTATTTAGACAAAGTCAAGCTTATGACACACAAGGACATCATTGCTTAACCATTTTTTGTACATAACATATGAAGATCTTAATAACATTTTGTATGTTTGATGATTGTAGTAATTTTCAATCTTTTAAAATAAGTATGTACACTTGTAGGGGATTATTTGTTATTTTTTTATATTTTTTATGTGAACAATCAGAATGTATTAGTTCACAATACATTTGAATATAGTGATGGTTGTTATATATATTTTTTGACATTTTTATTGATGTTATATTTGTAGATATTATTTTATATTAATAACAGGATGTTTGGTTGTAAATAAGTGTTTTAGGCGACATTAGGTGAAGCGTATGAGATATTTTAAGTACAGAATCTTTCGTGTGCCTTGTCACTTTAATACATATAGATTTGGTGCCAAACGGAGTATTTAAACTGCCTTCTCTCCTTTTATAGTTGTTCTGATGAAGCTCACAGTTGTGTGACTGAAAGTGCTTAACTCATGGAATATTAAATGAAGATTTTTTAACAATTCAAGTGGTTGGTGTGTTTTTACACAGTATTTGCATCATCGCTAGTGGTTTGGATATTGTTTGTGGGCAGCGAGCATTTCTGGAGTCCGTGGAGTCAGCGTTCTTCACTTCCAGTCAAATTTCGCTTTGGTAGACTTTATTTCTCCTCTAAGTTGTTAGTTTAGTTTGATGAGAGTGCTTTTATCCTGCTGAGTGGTGCACCTCCTAATTTTTGCCATGATTTTCTTCCTCCTGTTATACAGCGAATTGATTTTGTGATTCCGTCAGGGTGGCTTGTATTTTGAGTTAGTTCTGTACTTCTTCCCTGTGGGTACAGCTTCCTGTATGCAGCTATTAACATGCTTGTACAGGGTTTCTGTGAACAGTTCTGCATAGGCAGAGGTGTTCTCAGGGTTTATGAGGGCTTGAAATTTTGACATATTTTCACTTAATAGCAGGAAGTTAGCCTTAGAATAGTTCCTGAATATTCCAGGTTTAGCTGGGGGTCCAGTATTTATTTTTACTTCAATGGAGACCATTTTGTCATCTGACTTTACCAGGGAAGGCATTACATTAGGGGTGTGCAGCAATCTTCCATATTAGTGAGGACCAGATCCAGTATGGTTGCACCCCTGGTTGGTGTATTGCCTATCTGGTCCAGTGAGTTTGTGTTTACAAAATCCAGGAATCTATGTGCATGTACGTTTGGTGTCGTACAGGATTCCCAGTTAATAGTGGGGTAATTAAAGTCACCCATGAATATGGTATTGGGTTGGATGGTTAGTGTTTCTAATAAGTGTAAATACATGGTGTGGGTTTCCTGGGTCATCGAGGGGGATCTATAGCTTGCAAGGATGTGGTAGCTTTAATAGTAAACTTCTCTGCCATTCAAACTCACATTCATTGAAATGGCATTGAACTCACGTTCAAAGAAAATGCATCTGGCCAGTGGCAGATAAAGTTTACCTTTGAGATGTTTTCAAACCATGGGCACCTTGCACACATTTTCAGGACAATATATACATGCACATGTTCTTTGATTCACTTTATTTTTTTTTTATTTATTTATTTTACATTTGTTGACCGGGATAGTCTGACTGGATGCATGTCCATTTTCAGCGGAGGCCCGGGGAGAAAAGCTTCAAAGGTAAGCAGATACAGCATTACATATTACAAACAGACTATTTACAGAGATTACATAAGTAAACAAGTTAAACAAGTTCCACAGGTTACAGTTAATCCTGAGCACAAGTCAGGATTAAATTAAATTGCACAGTAAACTGGTTAACAGGTTTTTACACATTCTAGAGAGAGTTAGCCAGGCTTGATACATTGACATAGCCAGTTAAGCAACAAATGTTGTTTGAGTCTAGTTTTAAATTGACCTAAGGTGGAAAGTAAGGTAATATCAGCTGGAAGAGAGTTCCAGGATCTACTTACAGAGTTTGCAAAGAGATAATCACCGGCTGTGTTATTAATTTTGCTAGTCTGAATTAGTAGTTTGTTAGAGGATCGAAGCGGTCTAGGATTGTTATAGGGGGTGATAATATTTTTAAGTGCAGGAGTATTGTCCGGATTATAGAGGATTTTATAGGCCATAATCAGTTGGTTATACTGGATTAGGCTGGGTAGTTCAAGCCAACCAAGCTGATTTAGATTGATGCAATGATGTGTCCTAAAAGGCAGCCCAGTGGCAAACCTGGCAATGTGGTTGTAGCAAATTGAGAGTTTGTTAAGGACAGTCTTGTTTAAATTCGAGAGTAGAAGGGATGCATACAGAAGGGTTGAAAGAAGGTGAGAGCGAGCTATGGCAATTTTAGCTGGAGGAGTTAGGAAGGCTTTTATTCTGTAAAGTGACCCTAGTTTTTTATTGATGGTTTTAATAGTTTGGTTAACATGTAGGTCAAATTTTAGATTATTGGCTATGATGACACCTAATAGTTTTGTAGATGGGTCAGGGAAGATTATTGTGCCATCATTTGATTTTATGGTAAAGGTGAAAGCAGTAGAGCTACGTGTTGGTGAAAATAACAGCATTTTAGTTTTTTTGGGATTTAGGATCAGACGATGTTCAGAAAGCCAGTTTTCTATTGTATTAAAGGTGGTCTGGGTAGCTGACCATAACTCTACTGGAGATGTGGCTGAGCAAATCAGAGTAGAGTCATCAGCATATTGGATACAGCTGACTTTTGGGATGACAGTATAAAGGTCGTTAATGAAGATGGAGAACAGCAAGGGCCCTAGTATAGAGCCTTGTGGTACTCCAAGGGTGTTAGGTAGAAGGTTAGAGAGTTTGTTCTGCCAGAGGACAGCCTGCTGTCGACCATTCAGGTAGGATTGAAACCATTGGAGGGCTCCAGTATCTAGACAGAATGCTTCCAGGGTGTAGATTAAAAGTTGGTGATCAACCATATCGAATGCCTTGGAAAGATCCAAAAAGAGGGCTGAAGATATATAATTATTGTTGCGATTATGGTTTATGGTGTTAGTAAAGGCTAGGAGGGCTGAAGTAGTGCTGTGATGAGGACGGAAGCCATGCTGAGTGTCTGCCATAAGGCGATTCTGGATTAGGTGGTGCATGAGTTGTCTATAAATACATTTTTCCATAATCTTTGCAAGTGGAGAGAGTATAGCTATTGGCCTATAATTGGAGAACTCAGTAGAGCTGCCTCCTTTGTGAAGTGGGATTACATAGGATATTTTCCAGATGGTGGGAATTCCTGATTGTATTAAATTATATTCCTTGTATAATACAGCACTACTAGTTAGAGTGTGTTTTAAATCTGTAGTTTTGGACATTTTTCCAGTAAATGATGAAACAAAATGTATAACCCAATAATGACAAAACTGCTCATTTCAGAACATTTCAATCATAAAAGTCCACTCAAATTTCTGTCATTACATCTGCAAATACCAGTCAATATAAACAATCTGCAGAAGTAAACGTCATCTGTAACTAATGAAAATTTTGCTGCTAGCATACAAATTTATATTTCGGTGCTTCATCTACAAATTCAGTGCCTGCTGCCCTTGAAGAATAAATTGCCTATGTTGCAGTAAAAAAAAATTGGTAAACTGGTAATATTGCAATAGGGAACAGATGGCAAACCGACAACAGGTTCATAGTTACTAGGCATCTCATTCAAAAGAGGAGACACTCAGGACTGCAG
This sequence comes from Protopterus annectens, assembly GCF_019279795.1. NCBI lineage: Eukaryota > Metazoa > Chordata > Ceratodontiformes > Protopteridae > Protopterus > Protopterus annectens. Next base: position 1,980,688,458 of record NC_056739.1, read on the forward strand.
CACCCTATCCCCTTCCCCCTTGAAGTACAACACAGTATCAACATATCCATCTACATGCTGTGGGAGTAGAACCCACAGCCTTCCGCATCAAAAAACAAGTGTGCTACCTGTTATGGTATGACATTTTCCTAAACAAAACAGATGCATATTGAAAACAGAAAAAACATGAATAGCGATAAACATCTCTTCCCTTAATGCTCACAATTCCTTGAAAATGCACTGAAGCTTACAATTCCTTGCAAATGCGCTGAAACTCAATTTCTTGAAAATGTATCATAACTCATTTGTTGCTAGTTTGGTAGCTGGTGTAAAGAATTCAGGCTTTTGCTTCCTGTAACCAAGATAAAGGGTTTAAGACTGAGTAAATATATTAACCTGCATAGGTCTCAACTGTCCAGATTTTTGCCTCACATTTTTGGTCTGTTCATCACAAAATTTGTAGCTTTCTGATAAATCACTGAGGATTTAGTTTCCAAATAATGACATGCAGTTAAGTTTCAGAATTCATGTTGTTCAGAAAATGCATGCCAACACAAATCCTGTTATTCTAGCAACTTTCTAAGTTTATAGGAGCAATATTTAAAATCTGTCCCTATTTTTCGGCTTTTCTTCCACATATTTTAGGCTTTGTCCAGATTTGAGAGGTATTCTGACTAACTCACACACACACACACACACACACACACACACACACACACACACACACACACACACACACACACACACACACACACACACACAGAAAGGAGTGATGGCAGAACACTGAGATGGAGAATGCAACAGGTGAATGTGCTAATTCACCCAAAGATGCCCAGACAGAAGGCTGCTCTTAAAGGATTCAGTTCTAGTTTTAGTTTAAGCCTTTAAAGTTTTAAAAGTGAAAAGCTTTTAAAAGTCTTCGCTGCACCACTTCACTCTTTGCACCTGGGGTGGACCCCACCCTTTGCCCCCCATTAGTACACCTTTGCCCTCATTCATATTTTCTTCTAGCATTAAAACAAGTGTGCTACTTGTTGAGTCACTTACCTACTGTGCAACAATGTGTCATAGGGCTGTGATATGAGTGCTTGGCTTTACACAAGTAATGGATTCTGAAACAAACGGAAAAGAAAGTAACCTGACAGACACAAAAGCTGAGAGAGACAGGTGGCTGTCATATGTGGAATATATAAGATATGTAGTGTGGGGTGGAGGTAACAAAGATATAAGACCTAAAGGGTAATGGATAATTAGTTATGCCAGCATGGCACTATTTGCACTTCTAAATCTTATAGCTACAAGGAACAGGACTCACCACTCCTTGAGAGTGCGTCTAACATCAGGTGGATACAGTTAGCACAGGGACAAGCAGCTGTTTGAATGCCAAGTCATGGTTTGTTTTTAGGTATACTGTCTACATTGTTTTTGCATTCCCTGTACTTAGTAACTTACTCAACAGGCACCATATTACTTTACTGCATGAGGTCTTTATGCATGGAAGCAGTACTTCTTTATGTAGACAAGACATTTTCTGTGGCTTGTGGTTGGTTATGCTTTAATGCTTCAGGCCCTGCTGCATGCGAGCAGTAGATAGCACTACTGGGTAGAACTTGGCATGTGTCTAGGTCAAGTGGACAATGCTTTAACCCATTTTTATTCCACAGGTAGTCACTAAATTGGGGGTCTGTGCATAGACTATTGGGAGGAATTAGGAGACCTATAGGTCAGTGTTATAGGTTCAAAGGTTCATAGGTAGGTAATAGGCTATCTGCCCGAAGGCATTTATAAGCCTAGCCAGAATGTGTTGGCTTTTGCCGCCCCCTTAGATTAGTTCCTTGTGCCTCTGTCCAGCAGAGCCACTGAAGTGATTCCCAGGGTAAACCTTCCCTTTCCCATCCACTCATCAAGGTTTATTTTGAAGAGTGTTAGCGAGGAGCTCTGCCTAATGTAGATTGGAATCTAGTTCCAAAGCATGGGAAGTCTCTGGGACAGGAATCTATCCATCTATGTTGTTTCCTTGGTATATACACTCCAAACTTGTATAATTCATTTATTTACCTTTTGTGAGGTATTACACCAAATGAATCATTAAAATAGGCAACTTCACAGTCCCTTTCTGATATAATACAGTGGTTTCCTATTCAGTTAACTTTTTAGATTTGCCTGGCATTGACTTTATTTTGTAAATCCATGCTGCTTTTGGTCCTGGATGACACTGTTTACTAAATATTCCATAGTGTCATCTTTCAGAGTAATTTTATGCTTTTCCCTACACTCTGCTCAAACAAACAGGTTAATAATTTTGTGCCCTTGTCTCCCCTACAGTCTTGGGAAGAGAAACCACAACTGTACGAGATCTCTCAACCTCTGAGTATTATAAATCATGGTACAGACATTTGAAAATCATAGTACAAGGTCAGAAAGGGAAACACTTTCTTATTTGTTTGAGTACGAGATCTCCATGTAGTAGGCTATATATATATATATATATATATATATATATATATATATATATATATATGGGTCTACCTTGACCCAACGAAATTACATTTCAGCGAAATGTAATTAGGTGAGCTCTATTTCGCGAAAGTGCATTTTTGCCGAAATGCACTTTCACAAAAAGGCACCTAAGCAAACAGCAACAGAGGCGGTTGCATAGATCATAGCACAGTGGAGATAAGGGAATATTCCCTTTCCCCACTGTATTGTGATCTCTGACTGAGAATACAAAAGTAGTGGGGGCATATACATATGGTTAGTGTTGTGTTTTTTTTATTTTGTTTGTTTTTTCTTTTTTGTTTTCGTTTAATTTGTTTTTCACGAAAGTGCATGGATTTGTATCACTTCACTGAAAGACTATTTCACTGACACCCATTTCACTGAGACCAAATCACCTCAAGTTCATTTCACCTAAAACTCATTTAACCTAAAACTCATTTCACTGACAAGTAGCACTCTAAGGCAAGTCAACGGTATATGTCCTTTTCCCCACTGTAGTGTGATCCTGGTGTTAGTATATATAGTTATGGGGGTGTGGGGGGGGCATAGCCCCCCACCTAGTTGGGTATTACGAAATAATGATAAATAAAACAAGACAACAGATAACCAAATTAAGTATATATATTTATGTGTGTGTGTGTGTGTGTGTGTGTGTGTGTGTGTGTGTGTGTGTGTGTGTGTGTGTGTGTGTGTGTGTGTGTGTGTGTGTATGGGTCCTAGTCAGAACGTCGAAAGTACAGTTCATCGAACTGCACTTTGTCGAACTGACTTTAGCGAAAGTGCATAACATCGAATATGCACTTTCGCTAAAGGAGACTTAATAGAGAGAAAACATGCTGTTTGTATGTTTTGTTAGTTGTACATCAACATATACTGTTGTTGTACAGCTAACAAACTTGTTGTGGAGATCACGGTACAGTGGGGATGAGGGAATATTCCCTTTTTCCCATTGTAGTGCGATCTCGGAGTTAGAATATTAAATTGGGGGATGTGGGGGGGTGCAGCCCCCCTGCAAAATACTGTTTAGAGGTTATTATTTTGTTTTTTGCCAGTTATGAAAACCAGCTTTTGCAAAAGTGCACTTTTGATATAGTGCACTTTCGCTTTTATGGGGCTCGATGTTGTTAGATCGATGTTGTATGCTTTCTATCTAACAACATAGACCCATATATATATATATATATATATATATATATATATATGTGTGTGTGTGTGTGTGTGTGTGTGTGTGTGTGTGTGTGTGTGTGTGTGTGTGTGTGTGTGTGTGTGTGTGTGTCTGCGTGTGAGGATATATTACTGAAGACCAGAGGATTGAAGTTTTGAAATATCAAACCAAAAACAATCTAAAACGTGAAAACTTCTTATTTCACTTTTTTGCAGGGGGCAAGCCCCCCCGCACCCCCCAAACAACCTGCTACTTAAATATACCAACTCCATGATTGCACTACAGTGAAGAGAATGGTAAAGTTCCCGTTCCAAACTGTTAGGTGATCTCACTTGACAAGGCTTGATAATTCAAAAATTTGCTCCTCTGGTCTTCAGTAATCAGAGGATCAATGTTTTGAAGTTACAGTTTTGGATCGGGAACCATATATATGTATTGTGTATGTTTGTGTGTGTGTGTGTGTGTGTGTGTGTGTGTGTGTGTGTGTGTGTGTGTATGTGTGTGTGTGTGTGTGTGTGTGTATACACACACACACACACACACACACACACACACACACACACACGCACACACATTAATGATAAGGCAGCCTTTGCCTGGCCTTACTTCAGTTGCTTAATGATGTTAGTACCCTTTACCAGGTCTACATTTAGGAGGAAAATTGATATTCTAGGAGGGTCAAGGGTAAATCTAAGGGAAAAATCACAGAGCTGTGCTGAAATCATACCATTTGAGAGGTATGTGCACCACTTCATTTTTCAGTTATTCAACTCTCCTCTGAAATGGATAACTAGAACTTATAAGATTCCATAGTAAAATTTGGACATTGCCTTTAAGCCACTCTATACAGACACCACCCGCATAGCCATACTCAGTAGCTGGGATCAGTCCCATTCTGAAATCTATACCCTGTTCCAATTCACAAAGCTCTAAACATACTTGGGAGCAAACAGAAAATGTTTTCTCAGCTCCCACTGCCTAATAAAAATAACATTGTTACTTATGAAGCATGTCATAGAGAGTGATAAAGAGTTGTATATAATGTGAGACAGAGGGAATGAATGGTTTAACTGGGTTTAGAGATAGAGCTTTGTGGTCAGGCTAATGGGGTTCGACTTTCTTAGTATTGTTAAGTATGATCAATGATAAGATAAACAGGGTATGTACTTGTCAATAATGCTGAGAACAGCCTCTACTAAAGCTTTAGGACATCATTTTATTGGCTCCAGTATCTGCTGCTGTAAAATTTAAAATATAATGGAGACCCACAAGGAAAAACATTTATTCTTAAGTGCTTTTGGGACTATTACATGGTATTTAGTGGCATTTTTTCACTTGATGATCAGGAGGGTGGTATAGTTATGCAATCCATTTCAGGCATGATGCAAGAATTCAAGAAAAAATAATAGAAGCTATGTTTTAAAATTTGTTTATTTATTATTTGTTTACTAGATCAGAGCATTGGTTCTCTTTTCAGCTATCTCGTCTAAAAATAATTTTCGTCCGAAAACCTGAGCTACAAAGTAGACACAATTATATAGATAAATAGTTGAAAACAAAGTGCATACATGTAAATATTGCAAATATATGTAAATGGAGGGAATGCAGAACTTATAAGCATAAAGATATTATAAGATATGTAATTGCAAAGGTACTTCAGATTGCAGGCCAAGATAATAACTTCATGATAGCAATTAATGTGTGTGCGTGTGTGTGTGTGTGTGTGTGTGTGTGTGTGTGTGTGTGTGTTTGAATTTATATAATTATATATGTTTTCATTGTATTACAAATATATATATATATATATATATATATATATATATATATATATATATATATATACCAGCATCAATAGGCAAAAAGGTAAGTGGGAGCAGATAATAATATCAAACATTTATAATGAAAGTTTTAGCACTGGGTTGAGTGCTTTAGTGCTTGTGAATGTTTGCAAATTAAGGTTAGAGTAATAACTAGGGAAGGAGATAGATGGTTTGTTTGCATACTGTTGTGACTGAAGAGTGCGTGTGTGTGTCTTGTGAAATGGTACTGTTAGGAAACGCATGTTTAGCAACCTAATGTGTAGGGTTGGAGTTAAGGTCATGGGTAGAGGTAGACTTAGGGTTAGCCCACATGAATAGGGTGGTACAAGGGAATACAGCACTAATCAGAACTGACTGATTTCATATGCATCCTGGGGTTGAATTCATGCAATTAGAAACCACAGAAAAATCCACCATGAGACAAGACGTTAAAAAGGCGGACAAGGGAGGCAATTCGATTGTTACGAATACTGAACATTATAATAACATGGTTCAGGACATACTATTAGTAGAAAACGTTTATGGCAGATTATCAGGCAGCATTTTAGTGAGGAGCTTCTTGAGCTATTGGAGAGGGGAGAAAGGTTAGTTTTTTTGAAATCTAATGATATTAAAAAGTTCATTGTGAAATAGCCCAAACACCCCTATCTCTGTGTTATTCCTAAGATTCATAAATGCTTAAGAAATTCTCCGGACAGGCCAATTATTTCTGGCATAGGTTCCTACATAGATTCAATAAGTTCTTGGATTTTCATTTCAAAAAGTATTTAACTTGGGTAACCTCTCACATCAAGAATACCAGTGAGGTTTGTAAGGAGTTGTGTAATTTAGAATGGCAATCAGATTATTTCTGGACCACTGTTGATGTGTTGGCCTTGTATACAAATACAGACAAAAAAAATGGGTTTAGAAGCAATGGTTAAAATCATGGGAGAAGGCCCCTGAACTTCTTTTCTGTTGTCCCTTCTTGAGTTTAGTTTAACATATAATTATTTCAAATGGAAAAAATAATTTTATTTGCAGCTAAGACGGACAACTATGGGGGCAGCCTTCGCCCCATCTTATGCTATCATTTATATGGGAGAATTTGAAAGACAATTCATGTTTCTTAATCAGTTTTTCATCAATAATGTTATCTATTATAAGAGATACATTGATGATCTCATTTTTGTGTATAGGGGTAATCAGTTGCTATTTAGTAAATTTATGCAATATTTAAATGAGAATACATATGGGTTAAAAATTGTCTGGGATCGCAAGGCCAGTAACATAGCATTTTTGGATGTAGAGTTTTATATAAATGATCAGGGCAAGGTGCAAAATAAGCCCTATAGAAAACCTACATCAGTTAATAATTTTCTGCATGCTGAAAGTATGCATCCCCCTCATAGGTTCATAGGTTCATAGGTAGGTACTAGGCTATCTGCCCGAAGGCATTTATAAGCCTAGCTGGAATGTGTTGGCTTTCACTGCCCCCTTAGATTAGTTTCCTGTGCCTCTGTCCATCAGAGCCATTGAAGTAATCCCTGGGGTAAACTTTCTGTTTCTCATCCACTCATCAAGGTTTCTCTTGAAGAGGGTTAGCAAGGAGCTCTGCCTAATGTAGATTGGAATCATGTTCCAGAGCATGGGAAGTCTCTGGGACAGGAATCTATCCCTCCAGCACGTCCTATTCATTGTTATGGTGCGGTTTAGTTCACTGGAGCATGTGGCTCGAGGGAATATGGTTTTCTTTAGGTGGAGCATGTCCATCAATTTTGGGTTGGACATGGCCTTGTATGTCAGGCAGAGATCACCTCTGAGTAGGCGGTATGCTACCGAGTATAGCTGGAGTTTCTTCAGTCGAGCTGCATAGGGCATCTGCATGAGGCCAGTGATCCTCTTGGTGAAGTACTTCTGTGGTCTTTCCAGTTGTTGCAGGTGTCTTGTAAGGTACATCCCAAATGGAGCATTGTACTCTATTATGGGTCTGATGAGTGATGCGTAGAGGGGCCCAATGACCTCTTTCAATCTGGATACAAACCCTTTTGTGATTAGGTGAGCCACATAGAAGGATTTTCTAACCACTTTGGCAATGTGACTATCAACGGAGAGGTTACCATCTACTTGGGTCCCCAGATCCCTTATTACATCTTCAGTATTTAGGGGGCTACCACCTATGAGGTAGTTTGTGGGTACTTTGTTTTTTCCAAAGGGGATGACTATGCATTTTTTGGCATTTAACTTGAGGCCATGGTTTTGACACCAGGTATCTGTCTCAGTGAGACCTTTTTGGAGGATGTCTGTATAAGCCAGAGAGTCAATTATAGCCCCTAGTTTGCAGTCGTCTGTGAACTTGGTCAGCCATAGTCCTTCTGTGCCTGTCTGTACCTCAGAGAAGTATATGCCAAACAGGAGGGGTCCTAGGACTGAGCCCTGGGGAATGCCACTTGTAACCGGTTTAGAGTCAGACCTAGCTCCCACAACTCTTACTATGTGGGTTCTGTCCATGAGCCAGTTGGCAACCCATCTCATGACATAGGGGTTTATGTTCAGGCTGGTGAGCTTGTCTATAATACCTGAGTGGGGAATGGTGTTGAAGGCCTTTGCGAGGTCTAGGTAGGCTGTGTGGACCACCTTTCCCTCATCTATAGCATTGGTAACTGTCTCAAAGAAGTCCACCAGGTTTAAGAGGCATGATCTACCCTTAACAAAGCTGAACTGGGTAGGGTCTTGTGTTTGGAGGTTCCCAATGTCTCTGTTAATGGGATTCAGGATGATGTGCTCCATAGCTTTGCAGACCAAGCTAGTCAGGCTTATAGGGCGATAGTTCCCAGGGTCCGTTGTGGCTCCACCTTTGCGGAGCGGAATAACCATTGCTGTGCGCCACTCTGTGGGCATCTAGCCTGTGGAGAGGCTGAGTTTAAACAGTGTGTTTAGGTGAGGGATTAGTTCATCCTTGAGCTCATGTAGGACACAGCCTGGGACAGCATCCAGTTCCATTGATGCTGTGTTTTTGGCTTTGGAGAGGGCTGTTTTAACCTGAGTGTCTGTGATTTCAGGGGCACTACATTCTTCTGGTATAGTTATGGGCCCTTTTGGGCATGAGAGGGGGGTGAAGTTTGCACTAAACTTGTCTGCCAGGATGATGGCTATATCGGACAGTTCAGTGTATTGTGTGCCATTCTGCACTAACTCCGAGCAGATCTGAGAATTGCCACTTAGATTCTTGACATAGCTAAAGAATTCCTTGTGGTTATCTTTGCAGTCCATGGCAAGTTTTCTTTCAAAGTTAGCCTTGGATGATTTTATGAGGGATCAGGGATGTCTACCCTTCTTAGGATTTTACTCTTTTCTGTACTAGTTTCTTCCTTCTATTGTATAACTTGTTTATGGCAGGGGTCCATCAGACTGGATTCCTTTTCTTGGAGGAGTGAGTCTTGGTTTTATTTGGGATAGCACTATCCATACATTCTTGTAGGTGCGTGTAGAGTGCATTAGTAAAGGATTTTGCAGCTTGGACAGCGTTATCCTTTAGCATGGGGGCTTAGAAACTTCCCACCTCTGTCTTAAGTAACGTGAGGTTTGCTTTTGAAAAGTTTTTTATGGTGGTTTCTTTGACCGTGGGTGGTGGCGGAATGTGGATATCCAGAAGTGATTAGTTTATGGTCAGATCTAACCAGCAAGGGGTTGACTTCCAGTGTGGAACACTGGTCGCCCAAGTTGATGATGACCAGGTCCAATATGTTGTCACCTCTGGTGGGGGTGTTGACCAGTTGATCCAGGGCATTTGAGTTTATAAATTCTAGGAAATGTTGGGCAACAGAGTTTGTACTTTAGTTCTCCCAGTTAATGTTTGGGTAACTGAAATCACCCAATATCAGGGTGTTTGGTAGGACCTTTATGTTTCCCAGTGTTTCCAGAAATGTGAAGTGGGGGTCCTGGGGCATGGTGGGTGATCTGTAGCAAGCTATAATTTGAATAGCAGTTTTTCCCATTGTTAGTTGCATGTGGATGATCTCTGAAGCATCGTGCTGTGCCACTAACCTGGAGGTGTGGGTATCCTTGATGAATATGGATACTCCCCTGCCTTTTGTATTTCGGTCCGGGTTTTGTGGCCGAAATGTATGGTATGAGTTGTAGCCTGGTAGTGCTGGGGTGCTCTCTGGAGCCTTAAACCAGGTTTCTGTTACTGCACATGTGTCGATTTTCTCCATACTGAGGAGTGCCTCGAGTGCGTCCATTTTGATGTTTAGACTTCTGGCATTGAGTAGTATTACCCTTAGTGTTTTTGTTACTTGTGCTATTTACGGCGGTGTGTTTGGCTTTTGAGCCTTGCCTAAAAAAGGCACTATGGGGGTGGCAAGAGCCTTGGCCAGTATTTGAAAGCCTAAGGGTGACAGGTGCAAGCTGTCTCTAGCGAAGCAGCGTGGTTTGTTGAGCATGTCATCCCAGGCTGACAGACACTGGATCCCCTTTGAATGACACCAGATGCTTAGCCAATTGTTGAAATTGATAATTTTTTCTCTATACCATGATATCATTCTTGGTGAGGGCAGGATGCTACTCAGTGTCAGGGTCATACTGGCCTGGGCTATATGATCAGAGAGCTCCTCCATGTCTCTTTTCATGTAGTCCAGGGAGGTACGGCTCAGGTCATTACACCAACATGGACAATGACAGAGTCATATCTGTACTTGTTCTGGAGTGAACTGAGTGCTTGTGTTATGTGATGGATCCTGGCACCCGACAGGCAGCTAGCAGTAACCTTCTCCTTATTCAGCCTAGTGAGTGTGCCTGACTATCGAGTCACCTATTACTAGTGTGTTGGGTATGTTATTTTGCCTTAAGGGCTGTGATTGCATGGCACACTGGTTTTGTGAAGTATGTGTTTCATGGTTTGTGTTGGGGGGGTGAAGGTTGCTTGGATGCCTGCTTTGGAGGTATCTGTTGCTTTTGCAGTCTTTTATTTAAAGCCTCCGAGTATGTTTTTGTGCATTTATGTGTGTTTTTTGCTGGTGCTGGTTTCATAGGTCTATGTGAGACTGGTGATGTGATGCAAGTAATTCCCTTCTCTTCTTGACTGCCTGGTCCAGTCTTGGGTTGAGATAGCTTAGCCTCCAGTTTGGTTGTATAATTGCATCTCTCGCATGTATTAGTGTTTGGTGGAAGGAGGAGAGGGTTGTCTGTGTACATGAGGCAATTGAAACATTGCCTCAAAATGCCCAGATTCACCAGCTGGACCGGAGAGTACATCTGAAACTCCCCTTTGGACATGCCTAGATAGGTACAGTGAACTGTTTTACTGATTGGCTGGTAAGGTCGAATAGAGAGCCTTGTCCTTCTCTACAGTATAAAGGGGTCTAGTGCTAAGGTTTATTAGTGCTTGCTATGAGTTTTGAGCAAGTGCTGGGATGAGAAGTGAATGGTTTGAGTGCTTAAGTTGAAAGTTTATTTAGTTCCAAGGCAAAAATTGAAGAGTAGACTTTGTGGAGCAGGGAATAGTTATACCCTAGCTAATGAGTGCTGCCCGGCACTCAAAACCATAGCAGGGAAATGAAAGAGATAGAAATTAGCCCAAAATGACCAATAAACTACTAATTTCTGGGCTGAAACCACTCCTCCAGGGACAGATAGGCTGCTCATATCTCCCTCTCTCACAGTGAACAGAGAAACTTCCTTCTATCCAAGTAAGGTATGGGCAAACACAGAAACTTGTAACACAACCCTGAATTCAGCACTAACCTGAAAACTGGACTATACTAGCTTAGAAAGGTGGGAAAACAAGTTTTTTTTTTTTTTTTTTTTTTTTTTTCAGAAAATAAAGCAGATACAATCAAAAAACACTTTAAATGCACAGAAATGGCTATCACACTTGAGTGTGCAGCCTACAACAGTTAAACAGGTAATTTAAACACAAAAACGACTTTGTTAAAGTGCAGGCAGTAAAATAAGGACAATATGTAGCTGAAACAAGCTTTTTAAATCACAGAAACTCTAGAAAGTCATTTACTTAATGCTGTACCTTATGGGGAATTTAGAAGGATTTTTTATAATGCTTCTGAAAAGCAACTTCGGGAAGGATTTCTAAATGAAGTGTATGAAAGATTATCCTCAAGAGGCTATTCCGATATAGTTCTTTCTAAAGCTCAGCAGAAGGTTTGTGATAGAGGAAGTAGGGGATGGCATTTTGGTGGAAAAGTGAATCAGCCTGAGTATGTAGAAGAAAAATTATTTTTTGTGACCAGTTTTTCAAATTCTTCTTCTGTTTTGGAAAATATCATTAGACAGGTTTGGCATGTAGTCATTGAAGATGCTATGATAGGGCAGCTATTTCCCAGACACATCACATTCTCATATGGCATGTATAATAATTTAGAGGAATTGCTTAATAAAGGGGCTTATAACATTACAGATGGGAGAATAGTAGGTACGCAAAGATGTGGTAATTGCATAGTATGTAATAGAGTTAAAAAAAACATGGTGTGAAAATTAATGGAAAACCTTTTTATGACAGAGAGAATTTTGATTGTAATTCATGTGGGGTGATCTATAACATTGGATGTGATTGCACAAATATCTGTCAGTACATAGGACAGACTACTAGAAAAGTCAAAGTTTGTATTCTAGAACATCTTGGGGATATCAGAAGAAACAACCTAGAAAGTCCAGTAGCCACTCATTTTATGTCTAAACACAATGGATCAGTGTGGGGGTTGTCTTTTACTGTATTGGGTTGAGCTAATGTCACTACAGGTAATTTTAGAAGGGAACTTAATAGGTTAGAATATAGAATGATAATAAACTATAATACACTATATCCCAGAGATATGAATTTGGATAGCAATATGACCTTATAGGTTAATTAATTTTGTATGAAAAATACTTGTACATTATTTAATTAATATGTGATATTTAGTTTTATTAATTTTGTATGTATATTAATTTGATGACAGAACATTCTGTTTTTGTATATGATGGGTATTAATGTGATGAAACTGTATTGCATAAATATTTATAATATCTATTATATTGTGGTCATATAAATATTTTGTATGGGGAAAGCAATATTTCTGTATATGTATACTTTTGAAGTTATGTTGCAGTTAGTTCCTTTCAAAGTCAGCTAAATTATATATTTATATAATGCACTTATGTGATGGCACTTTAAAAGGTTGAAGTATTTTTGTATTAAATGGTTGTGTCTTTAATGATTTGATTGAATAATTGTTCAGGTATCTGGTTTGTATAAAAGGAGGTTGGTTTTGTAATTAAAATATTCCTTGAAGGCGAAAGGCAGAGGTACCAGAATAAATGGTGAAATACATCTATTGAAGTCAGTGTGTTCCTGTCCCGGTGTATTTTTGCTGTGGTTTCTAATTTTTGGTTAATTATTTGGAATTTGGTGTTCATTTATTGTTGAATTGATGCACAATGAAAACATAATGTAGACTACAATAACATGGAGGAGACAAAGGCCAACTGAAGTTTAAATATTTACATAAACAATAACAATAACAGCTGTGTGTTTAAAACCTCAATAGTGACATACCATGCTGTAAGTAGAGAACATGGATGGGTTTCTGTAGTATGAAAAATCACTTTCTGGAAAAAGAGACTGTTTTGTTAATTCATATGTGGTGCTTAAAACTGCAATACCCCCTGAAAAAAATAATAAGTCATAATTTGGCATACTTAAGTCACTTTAACCTTTACGCATTCAGATCTTGCAATTTCATTACATCCTAGTTAAATACCTTTCCCATCTGCTGTTTGCTTGTAAAAACTTTCTCATATATGTTGTGTAATGTTTAAATGAAATACATTTACTTGAATTATGTAATATCATTTATCAGTAGCAGTATCCCAAGTATATTTACTCTCCTCCATTTTCTGTGTATGTGATACAACCTACATTGTGGCTGGAAAAATAAAATGACTAACCTTTGAGAGATTTTGCTAACACCTAAAGCCACCCTTGGCAAGACAGATGAAATTAAGTATAATTTTTCACTTGCATAGCTTGTTTTCATTATATTGTGAAAGATTTCTGTGCTATTTATTGTTTTATTTTTGCACTTCTTTAAAATGTAATTGCATTTTCTAATTGCTGTAAGGGCTACTGCTCTACATTTAAATCCACCATATCTATTGATTTTTAGTTAGTTTAAGCCATCCGTGGTTCCTTAACACTTGGGCTCCAAACCAGTCATTTTACATTAAGAGGATCATAGTCTGTAGTGTTGTGGCAGGAGAGGGTTGATTTCACCTATATGACCTGGGAATTGCTGATGGAAAGCTTATTGCGTGCTTATCTGACTGGCCTTAGGGCATAGTTATTGTAATATGTGCTTTTTTCTGATCTTATATAAGCCTTATGTTTGTGCAAAGCTGCTCTTCACACAGTGGTGGCTAGTGGTGCCTTGTTTATACACAATCACCAAAAGCTGAAATTTCCCTATAAAAACTCCCTCAGAATTTTACCATTGTTCTGTGCTACTCACGGGGCAACCATTTTTGCGGTGAGAAGGATCTATGCATTTAGTTAGGACTATTTAGGTCTACATTACATTATTACAGCACCCACTGCTCAAAACGCATCTGGTTTGGGTGCTGGGCAACATTCCTGGATCGGGTAGCCATAGGTTACACCAAGTAAGCACCCATCACGTACCTGGTTACAAACACCCTCCACTCCTATCCCTTGCAAAGTACATATTATGACCTGCAACCATGAATAGGCACTTTCCTGCTATCTCTGCAACTAGATTAGTAGACACAGACATGCCTAGGCACTGTAGCAATTGCCTTATATATACTGACAACCACTTAATTCTCAAAGATACAAGTACAGTATGTGAGAGATGTAGTTACACTTTGACACTGGAGGCCAAACTCTCACAAACAGATGCAAAAAGAAACAAACAGGTTGTCAAAGACTCACACACGCCACTCATAATATTCACAAAGGTCCAGACACATAAACCCACATATGAGGAGGTGCTCACGTGTAACTTACCCAAACTTCAAAGACCCCCCCCCCAGGTGCAGTCCTCAGAAACTCTGCATGCACACAAACAAGATAATTCCCATCACAGCGCATAAAGCCACATCTCAATGTGTCTTGACTACCAAGTCCATAAGTTGAAACACGCCACAACCCAATATTCTGGTCATAGGAGACTTCACTGTGAGGCACACTGATGTCCCTATTACCAGGCTGGATAAGAAGAGGGTTAGAGTTAGTTGTCTGTCAGGGGACAGGATCTGCCAGTTCATGCAAGCACTCAGGTCACTTACCCCCAAGCTCCAGTATGACTCAGTCATAGTGCATGTGGGAATGAAGGCCGTACTTCCTTGGACTATTTGGAGAGAAACATAATTGAGCTCTCAGAATATGTGTCACATGCAGGTATAAGCCTAGCATTGAGCAACATTCTACCATCTCTAAGGATGATGCTACAATACCAACATAAATGATTGACTTTAACAACTGGTTTAGCAACTGGTGTCATTCTAAAGGGGTCCAATACTTGTCAGCCTGAGAGGACATGGTTGACAAGCCAAGCTGCTTTGTCAAGGATGGTCTTCACTTATCACCACTAGGTTTTTGGATATTGACCAAAATATTATCCACCCCATAGTGCCTTTTTTAGGCATTGTCAAACGAACAAATCTTTCAACAAAGCAAAACCTACTTAAGACAAGGTAAAGGTGTTACTGCTCAATGCTAGGACTCTCAACAAGAAACTGCACTCCCTAGAAGCTCTCCTCACCCTGGAAAATGCTGACATCTGTGCAGTTACTGAAACATGGTTCAAAGCCATGGAAAGCACTCTGGCAGTGCATGGCTATAATGCCTTTCATATGTTCTGACTACCCACCGAACATGAAAGAGTAAAAGGAGGAGGTGTATCCATCTACATAAAGGATAAGCACACCTCAAGGCTGGTCAAATAATATGACATGCTCAAGCTACTCCAAGTCCAGCTAACCATGGGAAAAATTCATTGCATATTTTTGTTAGCTACAGGGTCCCACCCTGAACCAGGAAACATCATACCTGTAGTTTCTTGAATTACTTACCATCCAGCTCAATATCATAGTCATAGGTGATTTTAACTACCGCTCCGTTAACTGGGAGGCATACATGACCGTTAACAAGCAGGCCCAAAGATTTTTTTAACTTTGTAAATTCAAATGACCTGGAGCAGTTAGTTTGTGCTCCCACTAAACGTACAAATACCCAAGATCTGGTAGTCACAAATATGGAAGAGAGCTGCACCCACCAAGTGTGATATTCTCACTGGCAAGATCAGCAGTCTGCCTTGAAATAAAGGTAAAATTAGACCCCCCCCCACTTAACCCCTAAAACTTTAAGAACTTTTCTAAGGTAAACTATCTCCTATTAAGAGACAGCATAGCTAGCTTACAAGCTCCCCAAACCCAGAAATCACAGAAGCCAATGCAGAGTTGTACACAAAGGCCCTGTATGACCATATAAATAAATGTCAGTACCAGATCAAAATAAGCCATGGTCTAACTGCAAAAACAAGCCACCCTGGTGGTACCCTGGTACTAATAGGTTGCACAACAAAAGAAAGAAAATCCTGTTGAGAAGTAAGATGGAATGTGCACAACAGAGCAAAATGTCCCTCATTAGTCTAAACAAGTGAATCAGAGAACTAGGCAAGTCTCTGAAAGCAGACTTTGAGACAAAAATAGCCTCCAAAGCTAAGGATAACCATAAGGCATTTTTCATTTATATCGGCAGTCTTAAGAGCAACACCCAACAATGCATGGAATTAGTTGTAGATGGCATCACCTCTACTTAGCCAGAAGATATAGCAAATATGATGGCTGATAAATTCAGCTCAGATTTCGCCTCCCCATCACCCCATGCACCCCCCCAACAAATATCCTCCACCACTCTCCTGCTAATGATAGCCAAAGAACATGTTGCAAATGCACTATCTAGATCTAAAAATATGACTTTGATGGGGCCAGATGCTATACCGGGTTGACAAATAAATAGATTGAATGATGACTTATTGAGCCCCTTAGGATCTCTATTTAATCACAACCTTCAGA
The DNA here is from genome assembly GCF_019279795.1 of Protopterus annectens. NCBI lineage: Eukaryota > Metazoa > Chordata > Ceratodontiformes > Protopteridae > Protopterus > Protopterus annectens. Next base: position 1,980,704,991 of record NC_056739.1, read on the forward strand.
CTGGCTTTGTCACGATATAGTGGACAACAGCAACAGTCATCTCTCTGCATAAAGAGAGACCATCAACTGACCCAGGAAATGACAGACCCATAGGTTTGACTAGTCTTATATGTAAGGCCATGGAAATAATAATGATGAATCTTATATTGATGTAGGAAACCTCCAAACACTGGACTTAACCCAATTTGGCTTTGGCAATGGCAAGTTGTGCCTACTAAATATGATGGATTTCTTTGAAAAAGTCACTAGGGCCATGGATGAGGGTAAAACAGTGTATACCACCTACCTTGACCTGACCAAGGCATTTAACACAGTTCCTCACTCAGGTATTATAAATAGATTCACAAAATTGGGAATAAATCCCAATGACAGCAGATGGATATCCAATTGGCTAATGGGCAGGACACATGGTTAAAGTTTGTGACTCTAGATCCAGCAAGAGGCCAGTTACTAGTGATGTGTCACAGGGCTCAGTTCTGGGACCACTCCTGTTTGGAATATAAATCTCTGAAGTAAAGGCCAATGTCAAAGGTCACTGGATGACAAAGTTTGCTGATGACAGTATGTTGGGGGCAATCACTGATTCCCCCAGCAATGTAGATATACCTCATGAGGGTCTAAATCAGACAAATGATTGGTGTTAGAGCCATGGCCTAAAACTGAATGAGAAAAAATGCATTATCAATTTATCATACCCTTTGGGAAGTCTAATACCTCTGCAAATTATAACACTAATAACACACCCCTAAGAATAGACTCAGAGGTGAGAGATCTAGGTACAGAGATAAACAGTAGCTTGAAATTTGACCACCATGTGTCCACAGTGGTGAAGTCCTTCGATGTAGCACAGCTTATATGTAAATGTATGGCATCCAGATCCAGGGAAGTTATAGTCCCACTGTACACAGCTCTTATTAGACCAATAATAAACTATAATGCACCTTTTGGGCATTATTGACTAGGCACTTACAACAGTTGGTGTGACCTCAATGTTTCCTGACAAAGAAAATACAGGGTTTTAAAAACATCTCCTATGTGGATAGACTAAAAGCCCTATCCATTAACTTTGTCTCCTACTGATTATTAAAGGGTGACCTGTGCCTAGCCTTAGACACTCGCAAATCCAGTCTTGATGGAGCTGCTACAAATCTGCAAAACAAACAACATGAGGGTCACCAGATTTAGGGATAAAACTCTAGTAACAGACACAAACAAAACATGCTAGAGAGATAGTTTTGTATCTCAGAGATCGCCCCTTCTTTGAAATAAGCTTCCTATTTACATTAAGCACAGCCCTTCCCTGGCCCTCTTCAAATGCAATTTTGATCTGGCAGTCAGCTTAGAGCATCAAAGATCTGTTAATGAACTGTTTCCTATGGTCCAGTGGTGCATGGCTTAATTCCTTCAGCATCCATTACCTAACTATGTGACTCTGAGCAAGTCACTTAACCAGACACCTCTCCCAGGCTGAGTCTGAAAAAGGTCCATGGAGATCAGTGATCTACCTTGGAAAACAGACACAAATAAAATAAAATAAATAACAATGGATGGGGAATTGCAAATTCACACCTGGGGTAGTGTCTATGTCCCATATGGACAGGGGGAAATCTGTAAAATATTCAAGGTATAGGTACAAACATATCCTCTTGCCCCCTAGGAACCATATATCAGGTAAATTGGTTTATGTTGGCTAGGCTTGTAAGGACTGTTAAGCATTTAGCCTACTAATTTCCTATCAACCTGTGACACCCACGCATTGTCCCAGTAGTCAAGGAGCCTCAGTCCTCACCACTGGCAACAGTGGGGGACATACACAATTGTAGCATGACAAGTGCACACACAGTAAAGTACAATTTCCCTTAAGAGCACACAGGGGAAAACAGTCAGTCTGGATCTGGTTTTCTCTCTCTCTCTTTCTCCAGATTCCCAATAAGACTCCCCACTGGCACAGCTATAGGGTTGAGATCTCAGCTGAGTGGTCAACCCAAAACCTCCAGCACCCTCTCTGTCCAACCAGTGCTTTGTGTCCCTGCCCAAGTAGCTGACACACACACACACTTTGAGATTTGATTGATATACAAACACACACACACACACACAAACACACACACACACACACACACACCTGGGGAAGGCTGCTGCAGGTTTACTAGCTATGCCCCCTTCTGCCCAGACTATAAAGTAGTACCAGCTGCCACCAGCCACTGTTACTTATCAGCTACTATAAGGCCCTTACAAAGGGTGTCGAATCCTAAAGTGTAATGTTACTAATAATCCATATGGTAGTTTGGACCAAGAGCAAGGCTATTTATGAGTGGCCTGTACAGTGTCACCAAATACATATGCAAGTATTCTAAGAGCTTAAATATGTCTTACAAATATCATCCACAAAGGTAGGTTTAAATATATTTAATAATAAATGAAGAAAGAACAAGACAATACTCAGAAAACAAACACAGTAACTTCAGAGTTTAAAAATTACAGGAAATATTTTAAAACATCATTGCAGGACAGTCTCAAATAAATACAGAAAACATCTAAACTAATCTTTACTATATTCAGATCTGTATCTAAAAAAAGATACTATGCCCTAAATCTTACTTACAAGCAAATGCAGATGTGATAATGAGTGAATGTTTCCAGGTCAAAGGCAAAATACAAAATGCACAGTCTCTCTCTGAGAGAGTTCTTAAATCAATATCAAACATTACTGCTGGGTTAGCTTGGATGACATCACTTTTTGTCACCTGGCTTTAGTTCCCAGTCTAAACAGAAACTTAACAGAATTTACATCTTTGTGTGAGAAATACATATATCTCAGAACTGTGCAGCTGATAGGAAGTCATAAAGCAATAAAACACTTTTACATTTTAAACCTAGTAACTACTTCTGTCCAAGACAATAGAAAAAACTTCTAGCTCTAGACACCCTGCCTCCTTGCTGCATTGAAACTAACTTTTATAACACATGGTAAAGCACTTAATTTCAACATATTTTCTTGATGTTTTGTAAGTTAATCTTCTATGTTCCAGCAGGGTATGCTGTGGTTACATTCTTGAAGCTCAGTATATAACATACAGTTCTGTATAAATCATACCAATATTCACAAATGACATAGAATTATTTACAAAATTCCAGCTAGCTGGACTGGCAGTTTTTACCCTGTGTTACCCAGTTACCAAATACATATATAAACACAACATATATGTTTAGATAAAACAGCAAAATACCAAGCAGACAAATTTTCGACCACAAAATGTAGCCAAATAGTAAATGAACAGAAAACAAAGTGGTCCCCAAAGGTACGTCTCCAAAATCATGTACTTTTATTAAAACAAGAAATAAAACAGAACGGTAAGCGCTTTTACCACCTAAACTGGTCAGACCATTAATGGTCTGAAGAAGCCACCAGTTTAGGTGGTGAAAGCACTTACCATTCTGTTTTATTTCTTGTTTTAATAAAAGTACATGATTTTGGAGCCGTACGTTTGGGGACCGCTTTGTTTTCTGTTCATTTGATATATGTTTAGAATTGACAAATGCTTTTTTTTATTTGGTGTGATAGTTGGAGTTTCATTCATAAAGAAATATACCATGGAGTAGAGTAATACATGTTAATAAATGCATATCTAAGAATAAAATGATTCATAAACAGTGCAGCTTATCTGGGTAATCCCTATATGATCTTGTCTGATTGTATAGCTACAGTGTTGGATGCAAGGTGCAGCCATGCAAACGGCCTCCTTTCAGCAAAGTCTGCAGTTGATAAAGCAAACACCACAAAGACTACTGACTGGCCATACCAATATAACTTTACAGTACCCAAACTACATTCTAACAGTCAGTGTTTGGACAGAAACCAGAATAATCCTGTTATGATTCTGAGTGACTGCTCAGAATTACAGAGCTGAGCAACATCATCAGCGCAAATGGCAAAAATGCAAAAGGAAAAAACACTTTTGTGCAGTAAAAAAAAATCTGCTGGTAATATAATCCCCTGTGGTACAGTCTAACCTGCTACCACAACCACATGCTATCACCACCCACAGCACTACAGTAGAGATGCTCCTGACAATGTGAGTGCTTGTTCAGCTGGATCTCCACATTACAATGTATGGTAATGAAGTGCTGTTGGAAGTCATAGGCAATGAGCTGGACATGTTTATGAAAAGCTGATGCCTATGGCTGTAGATGACTGTGTAGACAGTGCTCAAAAACAGATAGAGGTGTGGCTCATTACTGCCTGTTCCTGTGCCCCCCTTTCTTGTCAGCCTGTGATTTGAAAATGCTGTTGCTGTTGGCAGTGTTTCACTCAGAATAATAAACTGTTAAGTCCACTTGTAAGCTGTGTTCAGTTTCTAGAGAAAAACACATCAATGTGTGGCATCTAAATAGTGTGACACTGATAAACTCTTCTAGTTTGTTGCATAATCAACTCTGTTTTATAACCAGAAGGCAGCAGAAACCATAAACAATGCTACACTTTATTAGGCTGCAGCAATGTTCTTTGCAGCTGAGGTTGGTAGGTGTTGCATGCAAACAACTAAAACTTTCTTGTTTAGCACATTTATTGATGAGCTTTCTAATGGCAGCTATGGTGGTGCAACGGTTAATGTTGCCACCTCACAGTAAGAGGTTCTTTGGTTTGATCCTCAGCTGAGGTGCCTTCTGTGTCCTTCATGTGGGTTTCCTCGGGTGCTCCAGTTTCCTCCCAAAGACATGCTGTAGGTGGATTGGATACTCTAATTTGGCCAAAGACATGAGTGTGTGTGTGCCTTCTGTGGAAGGTTGGGCACCAGGCTGGCAACTCGACACTGTAAAACTTCACTGTCAATCATGAGTGGACCAGTGATCCACTGTGGTGACCCCTAACCGGGAAAAGAAGAAGAACTGATGAGCTTTCTAAATGAAATAAAAACCCACTCAAAACAGATAAAAGGTTATTCTAATTTGCAGTGCAGTCAAAGATCCTTCAAAGCAAGTGTAACTGTGTGTGTGTGTGTGTGTGTGTGTGTGTGTGTGTGTGTGTGTGTGTGTGTGTGTGTGTGTATACCTGTAAATATCCTTCTTCTAGAATTAAATAAATGATATGGGCAACAAGAATATGAAACAAAACAATAGCTTGTTTTCATCTTTATGTAATCATACACAATTTAGTGTTATTCTTTTTCCAATCTTTTTCTCGGTGTTTATTTCAAGTTAATTTTTCAAGTTAATTGAGCAGAATTATATGACTGCGGGCATAAAATGCAAATAATCTGAACAAAAAAGAAAAAAAATACTTATTTCTGAAAGAAAACAGTAACTGTGCTGGAAATGTTCTGGAAACTTATACAATGATGGTAATACAAGAAGTATATCACTGAAAATTCCTTCCTGATTGTTGAAATATTCTTCTGGTTTATATTGGGTAAAATATCAGATTAATGCAGGATGTCAGTGTTTAGAAAGCAATATTTTAAATCTGACAAAAAATTCCACTGTTGTCACCCACCCACGGTTTGTAGTTGAAAGCAAATATAGTAACCTTTTCTGTTTGATGCATTCTTTTAATCTTTCCATGTGTCAAACCGTGCATGAAACCTATTTAATCTTTGTTTTCCTAGCTAAGGGGAAACTGCTGCACTTATGACTCATGACTCATGGCTTAATTAACAATTTGAAATTTGGTCTGTATCAAACAAAATATACAAAATCAAGTGCTCTTCCATAAATAGCTGTGTATTGTAAGAATATTGTGCATACTCCAGGATGAGGTATATACAAGCTGCCACAGAATATATATATATATATATATTTTTTTTTTTGTAATTTTGGTAGTAAAACATAAAACTATAACAGGCAATAATGTGTGTTCTAGGAATCAGAGTGATTTTGCATAACTCACTAACTGGCACACTTATGTTATAAAATTCAAATAAAACTTATTTCACCAGGCAGGACAAACAAAGCAGAACCAGTGCTAAGTGCTTTCATTCTTTATTTGTAGCAAGAACTTCTTCAGAAAACTTTGTAATGAAAAATATGCAGTGGTAAGGTCAATAAATAATGTTTAAAAAAAAAACATCAATAAGAAACTTATGTGTCCTTGTTACACAAGAAAATACAAACTGCTACCTATGTGTGAATTTAATCAAGGGTAATAAAAGTACAAAGTCAATCAAGTAGGTGAAGACAAAATTCACACAAACCCTAAACAAGTTAGTAAAATAGAGATGAAGGGCAGGAAAATAGTTCAAGGGTCACCCAAGACAACGCAATGCACATTTAATATTAAGTGTTTCATTAAGCTGCTCATCATGAGTGGTGCAGCGGCTAACGTTGTTGCCTCACAGCAAGCAGTTCTCTGGTTCAATTCTCGGTTGGGGTGCCTTCTATGCGGAGTTTGTATGTTCTCCCTGTGTTTTCATTGGTTTCTTCTCACAATCCAAAGACGTGTTTGGAGTGTTTCTCCCTGGGTTTCTGCTCAAAATAGGCTCTGTCCTAGTTGGACTTTCCTGGTCAACAAAATAATAAATATCTTTGGGAAAGAGTCAGTCTTTAGAAGTAGCTGCCACTTTAGTTCACGTACTTCTAAGAATGTCCCCATAGAAAACATTAACCTGTTCTAATACTAAGAATTAAAATTTTCTGAACCCTGTGCACTACAAACTGTGTTTGCTTAATGCATTTTTCAAGTCCTTGTTGTGGATAGCCACACAGTGTTCTTTTATTCTGTTGGAAAGTTTCCGAGAAGTTTAACTTATGTACAAACTACTACAAGTATCACATATCCCTACATAAACAACATTTGAGCTATGGCAATCAAAATATCTGTGGTGAATAACTGTAAAATTGTATTGTTAGAAAACAAAGCCTGAACCTTTGTGAATGGAAATTGCAAACAAGAGCCACAGGGATACATGCTGGAGTTTTATTGGCATTTACTGATTATTCAAGCAAAAAAGGTTTATCCGAGTGTTCAAAAGAAACATATAGGGACTTTGTCTTTTGTGAGAGAAAGCAGGTGCATCTTCCAGAATTGCAATGATATCTCTGCTGCTTCTGATAATTTCCCATTTCCTAGAAATAATGTCTCGTATTGGTTTAAGGTCCAAATAAATAGGAAGTGGGAAGCTAAGGGTACATTCTAAGTTGCTGCCTTGATAGGTTACAGGGGTGGATTGGTTCATAGAATTATTCTGATTGGGTGTCGAGGGGTTCGGTCCAAAATTGCTAGTTTAGATGGTTTCTGCAAATCATGTACAAGTATTGGTCTATATTTGGTTCCCCGTGATTCACTAACTTCAGTGAAAATTCTATCAAGTAAAGGGTTAGGGTGATGTCTATTCATAAACAAGCTGATCAGGAATTGGCTCTTTTTGTAGAAATTATCCTCATTACTAATAATGTGGGAATATCTAATTAATTGTCCCCTTGCAGTATTTCTCTTCATGAAAAATGGGTGCGGACTATTCAAATCCAAAAAAATGATTACGGTACATCTTCTTCTGGAAAATATTGGAATTCTAATGCAACGAGTGTGTCAAGAGTGATTTCCATGTTCAAGAATTGTACCACAGAGCCACAATCTGAGATTTTGAAATTGAGAAATGGAATGCTGTGGGATAGGTAGTGAATGAAAGAGTCCAGGTCTTACAGTGAACTTTGCCACACAAAAAATATATCATCAATATAGAGTCTGTATAGCCTGGTATGCTGAAACCCAGCTAGATGAGCAAGTGTGTTTGTCTCCCATGCGCTAAGAACAAGATTGGCATATGTAAGGAGATTTTTTACCCCATCGCCACTCCCTTTATCTGCTGATAAAGAACTCCATTAAAGTGGACTAAGTTACCCTGAAGCACCTTAGAAATCAAAGCACAAAGACAAGAGTGTCAATCCTATCAGCAGGAAAAGCAGAGTGTTTAATAAGAAATTATCTAAATATTCCAGTTCCTCAGTATGTGGAATGTTTGTATAGAGGGATTCAATAGCTAGCATAACTAACATCCTGTCAGCCATAGTAGATTAATGCAGAAATAGATAATTTAAAAATGCCCAAGAGTCATTTAAAAAGAATGGTGTGGTCTGGACTATTGAGTTCAAAAGTGAATCAATGAACTCAGAAACCTTTTCCTTTTTAGTTCATTTGTTAGACGCAATGTGTCTAAACAGAGGATCAGTGGTATTATTATGCATTTTCAGAATACCAAAAAACTTCTCTAGACTAGGGCAAGGCACAAACATAAACTAAAACTCATCAAAAATTATCAAGCTGTCTCTTTCCATTGTTTTAATCAGTTTATCAATGCTAGCAAAGTTATGTGAGACTGTTTTAAGGTCCACAGCTTTGTAGTACTCATTATTAACCAGGTCTGCTCAAGTTTGCTGATGTAACGAGCTTGTTCCATCAGGGCAATACCAGTTCCCTTATCCACCCTCATAATGTGTAGACTTTTATCCTTTTCCAGCTCACCAAGTGAGGTTGAACCATTTTTCACTGTTATTTTTTTGCAGCAAGTTCCACAAATCATGCCCACAAGCTTTCAGAAAGATCTGTAGTGTGTTACGTAAGGGGGTTATAAACACTTTTCCTTTTAAGGGTCTTATTCATAATGGCATACTTTGTTGCTGATGGTTCGACCACAACATCATCCAGTTGAATTCATAAGTTCAGCTTTCTAAGAAACATCCGCAAGTCCAGTAAACGGTTGGGTAAATTCTCACTTTGTGCTGGGATAAAAGTGAATTCTTCATTTAACAAACAGTGATTTACTCAGGAACACTCTGCTTGTTAAATTAAAGACTGCTGAGCTTGGAATTGTAGTAACTACAGTAACATTAGGGTTTAGTGCCATTGACCAGTCCTCCTTGGTCTTCCCCTTGTATGACCCCTTCCTCTCAATGTCTGTCCTCTGCCTCTTGGTGCCTGTCATTTGCCCCCCTCATAGTATATCCTTTGCTCAATCTCTCCTCCCCTCTCAATGCATCCTGTTGGGAAGGGGATAAAAAAGGACCATTTTTTCCCTGAGCATCAGGTGCATTTTCAAAATCCAGAGTAACCTCCAAGGTGTTTGGAAGAGGATGTGAATCCTGAATGTTATTGTCTGGAGGGACAGGAGGAACAGGCATAATAGGTGCTGCTGCAGGAAAACCTTGTAGTGAATTCCTGAATCTTGGAATAAGAACTGACCAGCTATGTTGTTCATTCTTGAGTGGATAAGCCTGTTGGATTTGATATTGAAAGATGTCCCTTTGCAGCTTCTGTATTTTTCCTGTGAATCAAAGTCGCAACATGTCTTGTGATCCTTGGAGAAATCCCTTATAGACTATGTTGGTGTTGAAGGTTGGTATGTTGCAAAATAACCGAATGTAGACCAGAGATTAGAGACTTAGAGTCCCATAATAGGCAAATGAAAGTTGAGGAGATCAAATCCTGCCCTATACAGAACAACTTATTAACAGCACATAAACTTAATCATCTGCACTAACTGTCTGACTACATGACTAATTTATTAATCATATTACCCGTAGGAGCAATGTCTTGTTAATTGGCTTGCTCAGAATCACATAATGGACAAATAGCGAATCAGAGAATCAAACCTGACTCTAATGGGGTAAGCTTGTTAGCAGATCATCAGCTCATGGCTGTAATCATCTACATTAAATTGCCAGATTATCTTGCCCCTCCCCAACAAGTCTCGTTTTGTTCAAGACTATGTATCTACTTTTTTTATCTTGCTTATTGCACGGATTGTGCATGAGTTTGTTACCTTTGTCTGCACTAACCGTAATCTGTATGTTTTCTTACAACGAAGAATTGAAGAGATATTCAGAGAACTTCATACCATACAAAAGTAGAAGTTTAACCCTCCATCTGTAAAGGGAAATTTTAATATTATACATTCTACTGGTGGCACTTTTCCCCCTAAACATTAGTATTCCATCAACCATTTCTTCTGATTTCTACATTATTTACTTACCTTTAGGTTATCTGATATAGTCACCTAGGTCATTATTCCCTTTTTGTTTTTTTTTTCTGCATCATTTGCAGCTGTGTAATCATTTTGTAAATGTTCACTCTACAAGTATATTGTTTGGCATTGTTTTGCAATGGCTTTAGGCTTCTTTGTTTCAGACCATTTAATCAGTCTTGCTCTGTTTCTTATCCTTTTTATAGTTTTTCTACATCATCATTATTCAACCACAGTGATTTTTGGCTCTTAATATTGGAAATATTTCTTTTTGCATGTTACTCAAAAAAAAAGGACCAGAGACTGTACTAATGTAGTCTACAGTAAACCATAACACCAAATATTAACTAAAAAATGATGGATTAATGATGCCACGAAAAAGAGAAATATAAAATATATTTAATTCAAATAATTAAAATCTACAAAGCATTCAGGAAAATCCCTTCTTCAGTGTAGTATAAAAAATTGAATTGATTCATTTTATGCAGAAAACATGACACAGCCTACCAATCAAATTTTCAAATACATCTCAATCAAATTAAAAAGACTTCACTACTAATCAAATCTGATTACACCCTTAAAATAACACATACTATACAAAAATGCAAACAAAATAATTCTATTTAATAAAACCTTTTCCAAAAGTGGTGATGTAAAAAACAAGTATTATAGTATATTATGTGCATACTTTAAAGTCTCATCTATATGCTTTTCAAAATTGGTTTAATGCTTACAGCAGCATTTAAACCAGGGGTTCTATCCATATTTAACTTTATGAACCAATTGTATTCAGTAATTCCAAGTTTGTTATTTATATCTCCTCTTCTAATACTAGGTAAACATGTCTGTATTATGTTGGGAACCATTCTTTGTGAAATGCTTGGCAAGAGAATTGGTTAGAATGCCCCTTCTTATATCAGACAGGTGCTCCGTAATTTTCTCTTTGAATTTTCTGCTGCATTTTCCAACATAGAAAGCAGGGCAAGCCAAACAAGTAGCTAAATAGACCACATTTTAAGAATTACAGATAGCAAAACAACAGAATTCAAATTTCTTGTTATTCACATTGACATTCCAGAATCTTATGTTTCCAGTCCACTTCCAAATTACTATTACATCTCCAACATCTTAAATTTTCTTTAATGTAGACTAAAGCTGCTTTTTTGGAGTTAAAAAACTCCATTGTAGAAATTTCCAAGTGAAGAATTTCTAATAGATGGATGATGTGGTGTTATTAATAGATAATAAGTATAGCCTTTTATTCATTTCTGAGAATGCATTATTATTTATCTTTGTAGAATATTCCCAGTGAGACATGTCAAAGTCTATATATTCAGATCTTAAAATAAATTATTGACAAGTATGATTTATTTTTATTTTTATTTATATTTATATTACTATTAATCTGAAGAAAGAATTCTAATATTTTAGGTATATGTTTCTCATTCATAACTAATGACATTTGTAAATAAATATTTATAAAATAAGCCACCTGTCTTTATGGGATTATTTAATCCATTTATATTTAATAAAATACATTTAAATATTGTCATTTCTAAAGCATAACATATCCAGCAAAAGTAAGGCACAGCTTTGAAGTACTTGGCTGTATATATATTTAATGCACTTAATTATTGACAAAAAACAAGATTATTTAACAACAATAATGATATAGAAAAATTTACCACCTCTATCATGGAATGTAACATTCCTGGTTTGATGGTGTAATCATTGAAACTGCCGTCAATCATCACTATATAGTTCCCTAATCTACCGCTTGATTCTACCTCTGCAAATTGTTTATTAGTTAATGTATTCTAAAGCTTACCTCTAACAACTGTATATGATAACAAGTTTGAGATAAAACTTATCATTTTTTTCTCCATTAACCCAAAAATATTAAGTATTTAATATATAGAACAAATATCAATGAAATATCAAGTGGTGACTTCCTAAAGTAATGAAGACATTCTATTAATATTTAAAAAAATAAAACAAAAGAAGCAGGGCAAATTAAACCAGTAAACGGTATTTTGTATATTATTTAAGAAATTCTGTAAAAGAAAAACACATTACATTTTCCTAAAACTAAAACCAGTCAAATAAGACCCAAGCCTCTAAAAAACTAATTTAATTGTTTGTTGCCCTCTGTGTTAATGATACTTTATACTAATTTGATTTAATTAGATTGAGATTACTATCACTTGATAAAATCAATACAACATTTAACTTATAACATTTCATTTTATATATGTTTTAAAGTCTGTAGTTATGATTCATATTACAAAGTAACTACAAAAGAGTCCTAATTATTTATTTACCCCACCAATAAATATTCATATTTAGTATATTTATTTAAAGAATACAAAATAAAACATATTCATTAGAAATAGCTTCATTAAAGTAAGCAAAATAACCATGCTAAAAATACATGCTTAACAAATATATATATATATATATATATATATATATATATATATATATATATACATACATACACACACACACACACACACACACACACACACACACACACACACATTATGTTTCTATTTTAGTAACTAAGCATATATATAATCATTGTTCTTTATTTATCATTTTCTAGCTCTAGTTACTAAAAAAGAAATTTTAAAGTCCTGCTTATTTAATTAATGTTATATTGTATCAAATAGTCACATTCTTATTCTAATAAAGCAAAACCCTTATAGACACCCTTTAAGCAATCTCCTAAAACAGTTAAATTAAAAAAAAATCTCAATCAAAGGTGTAACACTAAGGTAAATAATGTGCATCTAAAACAATGCATCAATTAAGTGTCTTTATTAAAGCTGTATGATGTGTGTTGCCCTTTAAAAATATTATCTTCTGATATGGCATAGTATGCAACCATCGCCACTTCTGTTCTGCTCCATTGTGTGTATACATATACACGCACATGTCTGTACATGCACATACATGCATACACACACACCTAGACACATACACACATACACACATGCACATGCATATGCATACACATACACACACACACACACACACACACACACACACACACACACACACACACACACACACACACACACACATATATATCTGTCTGCAAAAGATGATCATAAAATACACAATGATTTTCTGGAAGTAATCTTATTTCTGTAAGAACCAGGGCTTAATACCCTGCCACTTAGAATAATATTTGCCAGAATAAAAATATGCAATTCATGTAAAAGCATCATACAGAACTGCTGGGATAGCACAATTTATCAAAGTATCAGACATGACAGTTTTTAAGACCAAGTCCTTATCCTATGTAGAAAGAAATTTCACTATTATAGATCCTGGTGCAGATGGATTATTTGTTGAAGTAATATTCTTTGAAAGAGACCTATGTGCTCTTTCAATTCTGAAACAAAATGACTCCGGTAAGTCCAATACATTTGATATCCAAGCATTCAGGAAATGCAACATGTTGTTTCCTTCTTCCTTCTCAGCGACACTGTATATTCTTATGTTATTTCTTTGGGATCTGCTTTCAAGATCATCTACCTTTTCCAGAAGAAGAGAGTTTGGTTTCAGTAAGAATTCAACTTGAGTTTAATTTTCAGTTAACCGTCCATCAATATAATTCAGGGATTCCTCCATGGAAATGATTTGGTCTGTATGTTTCTTAATAATTTCATTTAACAGACCAATTTTTTTTATTGTCCTGTTTTATAGTATCCATTTTGTTTTCCAGTTTATCTGTTTTAACTGATATTTCTTGCATACTGTAAATAAGAGACTGTAACTCGTTTTTCATTCCATTGTCCTGAGAGGAAGCTTTGAGATGGCTCATAGTAACTCTTAACTGAAAGAAACTTCTGACAGGACTAAATCAAAACAAAGTCTTCAAAAACAGAAATTTTTGGTGTAATCTTCTCAGGCTTTGTTTGTTATATATAAGAAGGAGTTTTGAAGGCAATTTCTTAACTTAGGATCAAAAAATCATGTCAGAAAACTTTGAAAGAGGCAGAGCAAAACTTTTCTCCTGCTAACTGCTTGGCATTTTAGCCACGCCCCCTATCATTACATGTATTTTCTGAAGTATTTCGTCTCACAGCTGGTTAGACATTATTAGTTTGCTGGACTTGAACAATAGACTTGTATATAACTGATTTCACCATGCAGTGAATAGTAGAGGTATATTTAAACTCGAGCTTTTTACTTTTCATCAGACCATCCTTATATCACCATGTCACTCATTTATTGCATTTTTGAAGCTGAGTATGTATATTTTCAGTTGTTATAACTTTCTTCAGACATTGACAAGTAGGGAATAGTAGCCATCATTTCTGTCACAATTCAGCATTTCCTTCCTGATTCTTTGACAAAAGCTATACTTTATGCATCCAATATATGCAGCTATTTGCCAGATTGTATACAATTGTAAAGCCATATGTTTTGTAAAACAGCAGAATCATCTGTAGACAAAATTGTGCTTTATGTACTACATGCTTTACAAATGGTTTGTAGTTACTTATAATCTTCAGCAACACAGGCCAGTCTACTTGGGTACTACTCAAATAACTTTTCACAAGCATATACAATAGTTCTTTTTAGGTGAGCATATCTTCTTTGTGATAGATATCGGTGAGCATATTATTATTTTCTATGGCCATGCATTGTACCTCTGTCTCTTTAAATGAATTTTATATACATTTTCTAAACTAAAATAAATTAAGTACAGTTTGACAGAATCCTTAAATGTGTAACTGAGTGCACTCATAGATATATTACTTTGAATTACTTTTTATAGTTATTTTCTAAAGTAAGAGATAAAGTACAGTTAACTAGAATCATGAATATGTAAATGAATATTGAATGTATATATTGTAAACAGCTTATGTGATGTGAGCAAGGACTGTTTGTCTGAAAGAGATGCAGCTCTATACTGACAGATCTACTTTTAAGCAACTTCATTCAGAGTACAACATGCATGGAATTCTTCAGTAAAAAGTAAAAAGAGCTGACAGATGACAAAAATCTTGGATTTCTTTCCATCTGTCTGATAACAGAGAGAGAGAGAGAGAGAGAGAGAGAGAGAGCACATGACAAGGACTTGGGCACTCCTCTATGAAAAAATATATCTGACAGCTCCTTAAATTTAATCTGTGTTTCACCATTACTCATTGGAAATATTTTAGATTAGTATAAAAGCTGTTAGAATGAAGTCAGTAAGAGGTTGTGCCTTAATTGCAGCATATATTGTTTATTGTTTTGTTTTCTTGCTTGTAGCTGACAGTGTGATTTTCCAACTCACCTTTATTACTGGTAGTAATAACAGTTTGTCCATGTTAACAGCTTTATGAATAAAAATCTTGATTTCTTATAAACTACATGTACATAAAAGTCAATTTTTTTGTCTTTGAAATAGAGCCATGTTTTGAAGAAAAGCAATGGGTGAGAATATGCATGTATTGAGACAATAGACAGCAAGGTGTGGAATGAGAAAAACAAAGTAAAAGAAAAAAATCACATCACATCAGAAGCCCATAACCTCAATGAACCTGGTAAACAAAGTAATATCACATGAATTAAATCAAATGAGGAATATTCAAAAACAGACCCCCCAGATTCAGCAAGCCCTGCACGGTGTGCAAGAACAGTGCAGGAGCTCCAGCAGGCAGTATGTCTGCCGTGCGATCCAGGAATAAGCTGCAGGAACATGCACGAGCGCTCCTGCACTATTCCTGCAGGGACGCAGCTCAAGTATGCAAATTACCCCATTTGCAGGTGAAAACCATGCAAATGAGGTGAATTTGTGAACCAGGAAGCTGTCAGCTGGCCGTGCAGGACTAGTGTAATCTGCTGTAACCTACAAAACGGAGCCATGACAGCTCCAAATAAAGGGTGTATATAACGTGTAAAGCATGCCAATGGCCAAATATATGGCCATTGGCATGGAAAACAGTTAAAAAAAAAAATAACTTTTATTTTTTTTTTGCCGATTCTGGCTGTTTAATCTTAGGGCAGCGGCATGCAAACGGGATTGGGCGAAAAATAAAAAAAATAACCTGAAATAAGCATTCTAACCAAAATCACTATTTTGCCATTATACTCAATGGCAGGCAGAAGACAACATGGCCAGTGAATAGTGGTTGCTAAGGGGGGAGACTCAGTGTGGGACCTGTAACTATACATTAGCAGGCAATACTATGTAAATGAGGTGAATGATACTGAATCCCAGCTTTCCCCTCAGTGCTAGTCAGCACCTAACAGTGTAAGTTCAGGAATAGCTTGGTTCAAGCCTAAGAGTAAGCTGACATCATGGGGGGGGTGGTTGTCAGGCATACTGTAAGTGAATTGGAGCCCTGTGGCTAGGGTTTGCCCACATACACACCCAAACAAGAACTCCATAATGAGGCACACACACAAACCAGAATTATAATAGAGCATGTGTTTGGGATGCTCAAGTCATGGTTCTGGTGCCTGGACACATCTGGTGGAGCTGTGCAGTACTCACCAGTTACATGTACTCAAATTGTCATCATATGTGCCATGCTACACAATGTGATCTTACGGAAACAGCTGCAGCAGGAACAGCATGGGGCAGGGCCACACAGCCCCCCACCATTGCCAAGGTGTGCACAGGCACAGAGTAACTCGGAGGAGGAACAACCTGAGCCTGCCTCAGTAGGCAGAAGGAGGCATGCCCAGTATGCCCTGGCCTTGGCAAAGAGGCAACGCATAGCACATACACTGACACAGTAGGGACTCAGGGAATGACATCTCTCTCTGACTCGCACATACAGTAAAAGGGATGCCAAACATGACACTACTTGTGCTTAACCATGTATAGGGAGTGTACTATGTGCATCCAACATAGTCAGACCTCCAGCACCATCCTCAATACTAACACACCCACAAGGTAAGACACTCTTCTTACCAATTGCAGAATGGAGTAGTATGTGTTGTTACTTGTATCTATGGTATGGATGTAAGCATGCAAGGGAATCGTGTGGCTGAATGGGATGCCATCAGATAGTAGACACCTTTAGTGGCAGCATGAGATCTGTAACAAATACTGGTGTCACCATAGTAGCCAGTACCACACATGGTGACAAAACCCACTGCAGGAAATGTGCTGGGCCACATGTGTGTCCATATGACACACACATGCCAGTCAGGGAGGCTCACATACCCAACAACAGTCTCAGCCAGCAGGACAGGTGTAGACAAACACAAACAAAGGCTGTGCTAAGGCCTCTGAATGATGGCAATGGGTAACCCCTCCCCCCGGCCTACACAGACAGACTACATCAGGTCAGGCAGTGGGATGATAGTTCTGAAGGGTAAGAAGTCAGAAACAGATATGTAGGTCAATCAAACCTAAGACCTGTAGTACACTGATATGCATCTAGTCAGAATGATAGGTTAGAATACAGAATGAAATGGAGTACCTGACATACCAGTACAGTCATAGCAAATATGTACAAGTGTCAGATGTGTCCCCCCCAAGCCTATGTAGAAACATAGTAACAGTCTGGTGTGCCCCCCCCAATCCAATGTAGACACATAGTAACAGTCAGGTGTACCCCCCCATTCCTATGTAGAAATATAGTAACAGTCTGGTGTGCCCCCCAATCTGATGTAGACACATTCTAACAGTCAGCTGTACCCCCAATCCTATGTAGAAATGTAGTAACAGTCTGGTGTGCCCTCTCCCCAATCCTATGTAGAAATGTAGTAACAGACTGGTGTGTTCCCCCCAATCTGATGTAGACACATAACAGTCAGGTGTGCCCCCCAATCCTATGTAGAAATGTAGTAACAGTCTGGTGTGCCCTCTCCCCAATCCTATGTAGAAATGTAGTAACAGACTGGTGTGTTCCCCCCAATCTGATGTAGACACATAACAGTCAGGTGTGCCCCCCAATCCTATGTAGAAATGGAGTAACAGTCTGGTGTGCCCCCCAATCCGATGTAGACATGTAGTAACAGTCAGGTGTGCCCACCCCAATCCTATGTAGAAATGTAGTAACAGTCTGGTGTGCCCCCCCAATCCGATGTAGACACATAGTAACAGTCTGGTGTGCCTCCCCATATGATGTAGACACGTAGTAACAGTCTGGTGTGCCCCCCCCAATTCTATGTAGAAATGTAGTAACAGTCTGTTGTGCCCCTCCAATACGATGTAGACACATAGTAACAGTCAGGTGTACCCCCCCATTCCTATGTAGAAATGTAGTAACAGACTGGTGTGCCCCCCAATCTGATGTAGACACAGTCTAACAGTCAGCTGTACCCCCCCCCAATCCTATGTAGAAATGTAGTAACAGTCTGGTGTGCCCTCTCCCCAATCCTATGTAGAAATGTAGTAACAGACTGGTGTGTTCCCCCCAATCCGATGTAGACACATAACAGTCAGGTGTGCCCCCCAATCCTATGTAGAAATGGAGTAACAGTCAGGTGTGCCCCCCAATCCTGTGTAAAAATGCAGTAAACCCCCCAATCCTGTGTAAAAATGCAGTAACATGTATGTTTATGTATAATACCAGTGGAGCACAGATTACCTGAAATGGCCAAGGTAGCAGGATAGATTGTAGCATTTGTACAATATGCAGGTATGTGTGTGTTAGGTTGGTGTGTGTTTCATATTGTGTGAGAGTGGTCAGTATGTACGCATGGTGAGGTTTGTCCTGGTGGCCATTGCTCAGTGCTGCCAATAACAGGGCCAAGTCCTCACAACTGCAGTGCCAAACACAATGCTCCCCAGTATAACACATTCTAGCAGTAAGCCATCGTAAATGTATGGAGGTAATATATGTCACCATCTGAAAGATGGACATGGCATGACTGTTGGACCAGATATACAAGCAGTACACAGGGGAAAGTACCCCAGACAGTGTATAATGTGTAACCATTAAATGGACACATCCTTGGAATTGTACATATAGGTATGCAGCACATTATCTATGGTTGTAGTAGGGAATACCAATGTCATCTGGCCAAACACTTGCAGATCACAAAGGTCATAGAAATTATGTATTGAGAAACAGCTGATATCCCTGCACAAGCCAGCATAAATGGAATGCCCCATGCATATCTGTCAGTCAGATGCAAGTAGTGTCCATAGCACACATGCACCCAGCTCACTCAACCACCACCCACAGGTACCTATCCTGTCTTATCCCTACTGTTGGGAACGGGTACAATATGACCCCCATCTGTGTATGGCAGTAGTGAAAGAATGCAGCATGCAGTGCAGGTGTTCCATGCAGGTGTGTCCCTAGCTGTTGGCAGCATCCTGCCAGCATCCACACCACTTGATCAATACTGACAAAAAGTATTGGCATGAACACCTAGCACACCTACCCTGTCACCCCAGGGGAATATACTGTATGGCAGTCTGGGACTGTAGGACTGACAGAATGCAATGGCTGCTACAGCTGGCCTGCATCACTACCAAATGGCCTACAGTCCTCTGCCAAAGACCTGTGTCTCACCCATACTGCCAATGTATGTTATGTCATGGACTCCCAAATAACAACATAACACAGTTCACAGAACCCATATGCAAGGCCATGTGAACAAACCACAGTAACATGTCCACCATGTCCCACTGCATGAACTGTGGACTAACACCAATACACTGCTGTGATGAGGTGATAACTATAGGGAAAGTATCAGAGTATTTTGCATAATGTATGGAAGAGGATAGAATACTAGAGGGGGGTGGTGGGAGCATGGGCAGCATGGCAGGTGCGAAGTCCGAAACACAGCTGTGTGCACATACTATCCCTGGCTGCAAACACAAGAATGGGTGGCTACAAACCTGTTCATAAACCACAATAGGGGTAATGTCCTGACTTATGACCCCTGCCTCTGGGTAACCTGTGTGAATCTGTACATCTGTGAGATAGTGCCACAGCAAAATAAGACCATACTGTCACATTGATGGATGTACAAGTATGGGATCCTCTGCCACCACTGTACCAAAGTGCTGAACCAGTTACACAGACCTAGCAGCAAGTGTCTGCAACTCCCCCTGCAGAATGACATTAGTTTGCAGGAATATGTAGGTGTTTGAACACAATACT
This sequence comes from Protopterus annectens, assembly GCF_019279795.1. NCBI lineage: Eukaryota > Metazoa > Chordata > Ceratodontiformes > Protopteridae > Protopterus > Protopterus annectens. The sequence continues at coordinate 1,980,725,023 of NC_056739.1, forward strand.
GGACACAGCTGCATCCACCCTGTGTTCCCCAGGACATCACTGTGAGCAAAAATGTCTACCTGACAGTACTTGATGACATAAAACATCACAGTGTATAACAGTACACATGTCTGAATATCTCTGCTAGCACCAGGACCATGTAGCAGAAGCACCACAGACACAATTACCTACAGTACCCTCTATCCCTTGCCCAGTCGGACCCAATATTGTCAACTGATCTACAGATATCCTGCAGAAACAGTTTGCTAGCTATAGGTGTAGAACACAAAAGTATGCACTGGAGTACAATCTACCTGGAATGGATTCACACAATCAATACAGAAGGGCATACTGGGCATGCTGCCAAACTTAGAGAAATGAAGGCAATGTCAGACAACAAAATACTGAAAGGTCATACTGGGCATACTCACACACCTAAAGAAATGAAGCCCATGTCTAGCAACAACAGTGGACCATACATATCTGACAATTGCAGATGTTAGTGCATGCACTCCTCAGTATGCACCAGTCAAGCTTTGCACACACATTGGATAGGAATACACACATATATCCAAGGACAACACACTATAATATTCCAAAAGTACACATACATAGATGTGTGAAAGAGAGTGACAGTGACAAAGAGCCTTCCATCATGAGGTCTTTCCCACTAAAGCACATAGCCAAATAGCTACAACCATATGATGTGTAAATGTCACTCACCGTAGAAATTAGTCTCTGGAATCCCTCATTATTATAGACTCTGTGGTGCTAGTGCTAACTGTGCAACATGACTGTACAAGGCAGTAGTCATCTAGCAGTTGTATACATGTACATGTGGAATATAAACCTGCGTGTGCCTGAGTGTGGTGTGTCTACCTCTAGAAGAGTTGGTTATGGCCCATGCACACACACTGCCCTCCCCATTCCCCTATGTTGGCAAGCCTGCTGATGTCAGTCACTTTGAAATACACCTTTGGGGAAAGAATGTCCCAGTAATATCTGTGGTGTGTCCCATAACTGCCTAATGCTGTCATAGGATATAGTAGTTTGGTAGGGGTTCTAGTCCCAGACATGGCAAGGGTGGGTGTTTGTCAGTGTAGGGAGCAATGCTTTTGAGGCCATTTACAGTAAATACAACCCCATTGCTCTTCTTTGGCAAGCCTGATGTCATTTATTGTGAAATATACTTTTGGGGATTGAGTACTCCAGCAATCTCTGTGGTGCAGCCTGTAACAGTGTAATGCTGTAGTATGATCTAGTAGTTTTGTAGGGGTTCTATTCCCAGACATAAGTTTGGTTGTCAGTGTAGGGAGAAATGCTTTTGAGGCCATTCACAGTCAATACAACCCCATTTCCCTTCTTTGGCAAGCCTGCTGATGTCATTCATTGTGAAATATACTTCTGGGGAAGGAGTAGTCCAAAAGTCTTTGTGGTGCATCCTATAACAGTGTACTGCTGTAATGTAATATAGTAGTTTGGTAGGGGTTCTATACCCCGACATGACAGGTGTGGATGATTGTGTGTATTAGTGTAGGGATTAATGCTTCTGAGGCCATTCACAGTCAATACAACTGCACTGCTCTCCTTTGGCAAGCCTGCTGATGTCATTCATTGTGAAATATACTTTTGAGGAAGGAGTCATCCAGTAATTTCTGTGGTGTGTCCTATAACAGCATAATGCTGTAGTATGGTTCAGTATGGGGTTCTATTCCCAGACATACCAGGTGTGGATGTTTGTTTGCCTCTGTAGGGAGCAATGCTTTTGTGGCCATTCACAGTCAATATAACCTCCATTGCTCTTCTTTGGCAAGCCTGCTGACGTCATTCATTGTGAAATAAACTTTTGGGGAAAAGTTGCCTAGTAATCTCTGTGGTGCATCCTATAACAGCTAAATGCTGTAGTGTGATATAATAGTTTGGTAGGGGTTCTATTCTCAGCCATGGTGAGTTTGCCTGTGTAGGGAATCATGCTTTTGAGACCATTCACACATTGCCCTTCTTTGGCAAGCCTGCTGATGTCATTCACCTTGAAATACGCCTTTGGGGAAGGAGTAGTACTGTAAACTCTGTGGTGCTTGTGTCTGTGTTTTCCATTCGTATCCTGTGTGGCGGTGGATGTGAGTGTGTAGACAACTGGACTCATTGTGGAGTGGATTTTGTAAATTTCTTATATGCTGGTCCTATTATATGTCACAATGTCCACCTTACAAGGATAACAGATGTCACATAGCTGAGAGGCTGGGGTGCCAGTCCATACCCCTACATGTGACATCAAGGCCTGCCAAACAAATTAAACAACCCTTGTATTACCCAGAGAACACTCAACCTATGTCTCATACACAAACACACTTGCCTAGGCAACAACCGCTTTGTTGGTATTACCCTGCATATTGCCCACAAATAGTAACCATGGTGTGATTGCAGTGGACTACAGAGGCCATGGCACCCTGTCCCATCACTACAATAGACATATAATTGCAGACAGTGTGGCTTCACTATGTTTCCCACTGGACGCCTGCAACAACTGTGGTGTCATCAAATGTGACCCAGAAGACATACCATGCCTTAAACACATGACCTGTATGGACAGATACCACTGACACCAGGGAATACCTGTATCATGCTATCAATGTAGGTGCAGGGACAACCTGGCATCTATTACCAGTTCCCGCCACATGAGGCCAGGACTGGCACATTTGATGATAACAATCTGTGTACACAACATGGGCCAGACACCCCAGGTACAGTTCCACATGTCACTGAACATGCATGTGGGACGTGTGCACATCCCAAGCACTGTCCATGTTATGGACTATAGAACACATACCTGGCAAGCATTGCACAGCACTGGCCACACACAATAGTAACCCAGGTGACTGGATGGTGAATACAATACTCACCTGTGTAGGCCAATCCAGACTCTACACCCCTGAGCCACACTGCAGTCCATTGTCATGTGGCTTGATGCCAAGGTATACCCTTCACCTAGCCTTGTACAGCCTTCTGGCACAGTCAACCACTACACATCTGTGAAGCAATGCACCCATGCATGTCAGTACTGGCACCCTGTGTCTGTGTGTGTGTGTGTGTGTGTGTGTGTGTGTGTGTGTGTGTGTGTGTGTGTGTGTGTGTGTGTGGAGTATGATGCTTTCAACCACATTCACACTCACTACAACTCCCATTGACCTACTGAAGCATGCCATCTGATGTCAGACACCTTCACATACCCTTTGCCCATATATCATCCGGATAACCCCTGTGGTGCATGTGATACCCGCGCATTACTGCATTGTGGCAAACTAGCTAGTTAGGAAGTCTATTCCTGACCCTGCCATCTGTGTCAATGTGTGTTAGTCCCTGAGAGAGTGTGGCTGTGTTGACATTGACACCTGTTCATGTGGACAGGCACATGTAAATACACGTACCTTATCGCTACTCTATCACTGTTGCAGTTGTCATTCACCATCAGATATACCTTTGGAGAGCTTCCTATCATGTAAGCTATGTGGTGCATGCAATAACTGCATAGACATGTGATAGAAATGCATAGTCAGTCAGGGGTTTGAAACCCTGTGCTGGTAGGTGTGTGACACAATCATGCTTAGATTTTACTCTCCCACCCCGTCCCTCACTTACATTGTCTCTGTCTGTCTCTCTCACTCCCTCTCTGGTGGATGTGGAGAAGTACACCTGCTTTGCTTAAGCAGCTTGTGTTTTGTAAGTGATGCTCATGATCAGCTGATGGCCTCTGCATGAATTGCAGTTCCCCTTTAGCTGATTGCATGTGGAACAGCTGTAGTAACATTCCCATAGCCAATTGCATGGAAACACACTCCAATATCTAGGAATATCATGTGGGTGTTGGGCCTTTTCATCCACTGTGAGCAGGACCTAAATTTGGTGTTTGGCAAACAGCATCACAGATGGTATTGGGATTTACCTCTAACAATATACACTGTGGAAACAGGCCAAGAGACAGGAGGGGGATATGCAAGACATGACTACAGAATGTAAGTGTTGCTCTTCTGCATTTGAAGTAATGTCGGTTCAACAGGATGTGTGTGGATATGGCTGGTCTACATGATTTAATACCTGTCATGACAGTGTTATGTGTTTGAGGAAACTCCCATCTGTAGGGTTATCTGCAGACTGGGCAGTGTGTGGTGCCTTATGTTGCTTGTGTTACTCACAGAACACCTATCTTAGAACTACAGAAGCATGGTCTGAGGATTGCAGCCAGTACATGGTGACAGCCATGAGAGTTACTGACTTCATATCCCTCATAGGACATATGTCACAACAAACCCAGGTATGACAGTAAATGTATGAAGTTATCACAGCAACATGCCAATATTGGCCCAGTGTTTGTAGCTCCAGCCACAGTCTGTCAACCTTTGTACATATGTCATGCAGTAAGAGGTGCATATGTTCTGTACACCATTATTTATTGACATCATACCTGATAACAAGCCAGTCAGATATCAGACTGCTAGACATGTTATGCATAGCAGGGGTTATTTCTGAGGATATAACCTGGGAATTCTGTGATTGTGTGCACACTGGGGTCTGTGTATTTATGGTGATTGTCAATAGTATGTGTATTGTGCATATGTACCTTGGGCTGTGCACAGACTGTGGTAGATGCCATTATTCTTGGTCCTGTTCTATCTGATGTTACATGCTGCTCCAGTGTATGATACCCTATTGGCTCAAATGTCTGTAGGGCCAGATACACACATGTTCCATACCACAGACAGGTATCAGACCACACTGTTTCGTGATCCAGTGTATATAGGGTTAGTGTGTGAGTGGCACATATGAGGATGTTGTTTATCAGACAGTCCATATAGTATCATATTAAGCTTGTGTACCATATGTGGCTGTGGCTGTGTTCACATTGGTTGTGGGTATGCACTTTTTCACAGGTGTCTGTTACTCTGTGCTGTGACATGCGTGTAGAGCCTGCTATATTTGCAGGTGCATGTGTATTCCCGTGCAAAATGTCATCCAGTCTTGTGGCAGTCTGCCTGTAGTTTGCACAGTGCTTTGTGACATACCTAGCAGCTTAGTGTAATTACCCAGTGTGCTGTTATGTCCAGTTATTTGCAAGACATAATGCTGCCAGGCCACCATAACTGTTGTGCATTTCTGACAAAGCAGTGGGATTCTGTACAGATGTATGCCACTAACAACTGGGTAGTATATGGCCATGTGACCACTGCACCACCAGGTATTATGTGTCAGGACAGACTGGTGTGTGAATGCATAAACTGTGTAGGCATATGTAGCCCAGTATTTACATGATATGCCCATGTACATGGCTATTAACATCCACATTGTGAGGCATGGTCCACATGCTTCACATGAAGGAGATTTGTGTACACCTCTGGACTAACCACAGAGTGCCAGACTGTCCACTTATATTGGCCATATCTGTGCTGTAGTCCACAGGATCATTACTGTGCTAGCAGTGGTACTTTAGTATGATGTCCTTAGGATGTCTGTCAGTAGCCAATGGCGTACATGTCAAAAGCAGATGTGACCTCCCACACACAACATGCCTGTTAAGACAACCCTTGTTACAGTAGCAACAGTCTACATATATACAAGACAGCAAAAAAAGCTCAGTAGATACTGCTGAAGCTAGCCGAGGAAAACCACCAAAACCACGAAAATAAATCTTTGGCTAAACACCATGGCTTGTTCTCTGCTGATAAAACACTTATGCTGGATATGTCTATAGATAAAACAACCACTTTATTCAAAAAATGAACAGAAATGATAAGTGCTTTCGGCTGTAATAGCCTTCTTCAGATCATAACAAAGCAACCATCTGATTTATGGAAAAAGTTGCACAATTAGCCAGAGTTACTAAAACTTGTTCACAAGTAAAAAGTTCTTCTGTATCATGAAGCAACTCAAGTAACACTTGTAGATGTTGAGTATCCAGGCTGTTAGATAGGTTCTTAATAACTAAAGTTTCAGTAGGACTTGAAATCTGTTTTAGTAACTCTGGCTAATTGTGCAGCTTTTTCTGTAAATCAAATGATTGCTTTGTTACGATCTGAAGAACGCTATTACAGCCGAAAGAGCTCATCGTTTCTGTTCATTTTTTGAATAAAGTGGTTGTTTTATCCATAGACGTGTTCAGCATAAGTGTTTTATCAGCAGAGAACAAGCTGTGGTGTTTAGCCAAAGATTTCTTTTCGTGGTCTACATATATACCTGCAATACATACATGGCATCCCCTTGCACTAAGAAGTTGGGACTATTGGTGCTGAGGTAGGACTCCACTCCATGTTCTGGACATATGGTAAACATATATGTGTATATATATATATATATATATATATACACATATATATATATATATATATATACACATATAAAAACCCAAATATATACACAGCAATATATGTCTACACATATACAGATATATAGATATATATGCACATATAGTTATGGATATTTACATATATATCAACATAAATAGGTATATCTCTACACATAGGATGTGCATATATATATATATATATATATATATATATATATATATACATATATACATATACAGTGAGATCTACAAATGGCCATATATATATGATGCAGTATACAGATGTGTAGATATACGTATTTATTAATATATATGTGTATGTACGTGTAGACATATATCTACATATGTTTATGTATATAAACTCTCCACCCTCCTCTCCTTAACCCAGCATAGATAGAGCCTCCCATACACTATAGCATTAGAAAAATGAACCAAAGATTACTCTGCTAGGAAATCCTTTCCAGGATTAATTAATTCTTTTGTATTACTATTGTCTATTAATATTTTGTTTAATAATTCTTGTATCTGTATTATTGTTATTACTGTTATACAATTGTTTTGCTATGTTTCTACTCCTTCACTTGATATGTAACAAGATCTAATACCTAATGGCACCCGTATGTATTCTTTTTCTCCATGTCAATGATCACCTATAATGTATAAATTACTGATTTTTATGTTCACCATTTATCACTGTTTCACTCTGTGGAGCTTTTCTCCCCGGGCCTCCGCTGAAAAAGGACCTGTGTCCAGTTGGCATTTCCTGGTAAATAAACATAAATAATAAAAATAATAATAATAAATAAATATATATCCATATTCCTGTCATGTGTAAACATTACAGTTGTGTATATCTGCCCAGATATATCTCACTGTATGTATCTGATATGTGTATATTTAGATATAACATCATATGTGATGCAACAGTAATATCAATAACAAGTACTACACAATTGTGGAAGTCAAAGCAATTGTTCAATACTATTCAGTATTTGTACTGACAGATATATTGGAAAAACAACAACTGTCTTCACAGCTGTCATGGCTTAGTGGTTAACTGCTGTGACTATAGTGTACAGGATGCTGGGTTCAAGGGCTGTGTATTTTGTTGCTGGGAAGAACAACGGCTGTTGGATACAGAGTGGTTAAGGCAGTTTTGACCAGCTTTAAGCATGTTTGCATGGGTTTGCGTGAAGCTAAGCACTGCTAAAGTATGGTAAAATGTACAGGCGCTTACACCATATAGGCTTCGCTTACCAGTGTGCAAATGTGCTTAGCTGTTATATTGCAGCAATGCTGACACCTGATAAGCATGGCCCAGCCCTGATAACCAGTGCTCACATCCCAGTCTGATAACATAACAGGGTAATGACATCTGTAATAAGTGTATGCAATGCCATGTACAATACATGCTTCTATGTGCTGTCATTACAGTAGCAAGGGGTGTGAGTGTCATGCCTGGGACACTCAAGTATATAAGACCTGTACAGCACTGTTATCCATGTGAATGTTCATAGGTTCATAGGTAGGTACTAGGCTATCAGCCCTGGGGCCTATACAAGCCCAGCCAAAAAGGTACCCTGGCTTTTGCCACCCAAGAAAATTATTTTCCTGTGCCATTGTCTACAAGGGTAGAAACCCAGATTACATGCTGTCACACTGGCATGTAGTGTATCATGGCAGTACTACTGTTGACAATGCTGTCCCAGGCAAGAGTAGAGTGCTTAATGTAGTACTGATAACAAGCACACCATCAGGCATAGCTGGACTCTGAGGCCTCACTGTATTGTACCTGGTGTGTGAGCTGTGTCACAGTATACATCCCCTACTAGATAATAATCTGATATGTGGACAGTAACTGTAGACTACTGTCTGTACAGCACATTTCAAGTGAGGGCTTCCAACATGTAGCAATGGCATATATATTTTTGTCAGTCATCTATCCATTGAGACATTCATCCTACTGCATAGCTACTTGCCAAGCTGATGTCTGTCAGTCCCTGTACAGATGTGCAGATAGCAGGTATCCAGCTTGGATATGTACAGGCACCCTATGCCTGACTGACACTGACATATCTGCCCAGCTGTGTTATAACTGGCACATATAGGAGACAACACCCTGTACGGACCACATGCCACAGGTACCTCCACTACACTACCATAGCCACCAGAACATGCTTGGGTACAGGTCTCCATCACAGACACTAACCATGTGTTGTGATACATGTTGCATACATGCCAACTGGATCACCTCAGTGGCCATTTGCAGGAGGCACCCAGAGGACTGGCTGATGCATGTCGCTCTCACCCAGTGGGTCAACAGAGTGATGTCTGTCAATAGATTGCCTGCTGGCACATGGCAGGTGGCATGGTACCACTGTGCACATATCCCCTACACTACCCATCTCTTCATGGACAATAGCCTGGTACATACCTATGACCACCTGCAGCTATGCACCCCGTACTGACACAGTGTCTGTGTGTTAGTACACCTGTAGTTGGGAATACCATGAGGGCCTTCACAACCAATGCAACACCCATTGCCATAGTAAGATGTGGCTGCTGCAGTATCGGACATTACATGCACTCTGTTATGCTCCTCTCCCTAATGGCTACATGAGCCTTGCAGTACCAGAACAACAGTGTTGTACAAATGGGTCGATAGGCATAGGATACCCACAGAGGTCTGGCAAGTGTGGGTATGTGTGCATGTCTGTATATCTATAGGGTACAGCATTCTGAGGCCGCATACTCCTATTACAATATGCATTGCCACACAGAATAGTGTTGTTTCTGCCCATAGGTGAGGCATGACAGTGCAACACCCTACTATGCCTGTGGCATGTGCATTTGATGCATATCCCTGTAGTACCACTGTTGGGATGTAGAATGGGTTGTATTGCAGTAGTGGGCAATGCATGATGGTGGGTATGTCAGAGTGTCATCATGGATTCCAGTGAGTGCAATATCCACTGTGGGATGTGGGTGCTGTGTACACTGTCATTACACCATGGTACACCCGGTATATGTCCCATGTACCACTGTATGGTGGCCACACCATCAACCATACAGGTAACTGATACCACAATCCAACCCAGTTATGCATGTGCTGTGTGCAGCCTACCTGTAACACATTGGACACACTGACAAGTTAGTTAGCACAGATAGGCCCAGGTCTCTCGGATGTGTGTCTGCCTGTTATGAGTCTGTTAATGTGTATATGATGGTATGTCACACTATGTATTGTCCATATACAACCATTACATCCCCCATTACCATACTGTTCATGTCTGGGGATGTCCTGCATGTAACATGTAACTTGGAACACACCTCATCCTAAATGCTGTATGGTGTGTGCAATGAAAGCCACACACTTCTGTAGCACTACATACCTAGGTAGGAGTCTAGTCCCAGTGTTGCCAAGTAAGAGTGTGCATGTATGTGGATGGGTCTACATCAGGTTGTTAATTATACATGTCACAGTGGGTCACCTGTCCATGTTGCACAGGCAATAACTGTTATACAAACCTGTGACATGTGTTCAACTGCACCCAGGATATGTCAAAGCCATGGTGTCACCACAGTGCCATATCCCTTGTGGAATATGACTGCAGACCATCCTCCTGCTGACACATGTACACCTACAACACACATGGATAACATTATGAAGACCACAATCACTCAGTGTTACTAACATCTATAATGCATCATGGCTGGACAGCTACACTACCTGACATGTACGCATTAAACATTACTCTTGACAACATGTTACACTGCAGTACATTGGTATACTGTAGTACAGTCACCATGTGCATCAGAACCATATTAGTCTGTCCCTGCATCAATGTTATGGATGACAGGGATGTGGCACAGGTATCATCATATGCACAGGGTGTGTTTTTGGTTTGCCAGAGACTGAGTGTGGGCCATACATTTGTCACCATGTGTGTGGGTGAGGGGTGTAATTACTTGAAATGGGCACAGTGATGTGGTGTGTATAGATATGGGGTTGCCCTAGGTGTGTTCATATAGCGTGTGGGTATGCATGCACACAGTTCTGCCATGTGGCTGCCCTAGACAGTGTTTCTTGGACAATTGCAGACCATACCTGACAGAGTGTGCAGTTCACTGCCTCTGGCCATGGACACATTGACTGTGCCTGCCAGGGTTTCCATGGGCACGTCCAGGTATAGGCCTTAATGTGCTACTCTCCCTTGATGATGACAGATGTCTGTTGCAACCAGGTCCCTCCTGGGACTGGCCAAGGCCACGTTCACACAGCCTGCTATGGCGTGGTGTGGACAGCGCACCCCCCTGCAGTGCTGGGGCTGGTATTGCCACTACAGGAATGCCTTGGTGTCCTAGCACGTCCATGTCGACCGCCAGCTGTTGGTGTTGCTGGCCTATGTCCACATGGCCATCGCTGCACTCTCACCACATATTCAAGCACGGACAAACCACGGTCGATGAGGCCTACCATCTCACCCAACCATCTATCCATGACCTCTGTATAATCATGGAGGTCACCAGACAGTTCATGGAAGTTGTTGCTTGCAGATGAGAGAGAAGCGCTTTGCAGCCCCAGGCCCAGTCTGGTGTACAGTTCCATATGTGGGTGTGCCACCATGACAGTCTGAAACATGCACCTGGTGGTACCAGTTGTGGCACTTCTGCCAAGGGCATGATGACGAGCGGCCCTACCACGAGCACCCCGGTACATCTGCCTATGTGGTGCCCTGCCAGACATCCAGCTATGCCTGCTGTGACTAGACACAGTAGGCATAGATACCACACTCTCCTGTGCACTTCCACCAACTGTCCCTCTGCTATGGCCACTTGTGATGGGGTATCTATAGGTACTGTAACTGTGTGCGGGATTTGGTGGCTAAGAGGGGGATGTCAAACTATGGAGCAGTTTCTGCCCCTGGCAACCCCACCTGTGCCTCAACTGGACTATCATCATCTTCGTTGTCTGTATGGACACCAACATCAGATTACATGCAGGAGGGACCCTGACCCACCTCGCCACCTGTGGGGAAAACAAGAAACGCACTTTAAGACCTGTGCAGCATTGCATAACGGTACACACTTGGTAACATAAAACATATACTCATTAATACCACTCATTAACATATCATTCCTGTAAATGCCTAGATGAGTGATTACAACACAAGACCTGTTACTCCATTACCTCCTTGCCTTGAGTAGAGTAGGTTTTACATGGCCTCACTGCTGTCATCCAGTGTTCACCCTTTGTATGTCCAGACATCGTGAGCATGGCCCCTATATGTTAGAGGCTACTACGTTCACTCCATAATGTCACACACTGGAGTGTCATATGCAAGCATTGCTCAGTACATGCCAGATCTGCTTCTCAATCAACTTATCATGTGAACAACAGTAATATATGGATACACTCCCTGGTGTTGCCTAGTAATTCACCAGTGCATCTGTAGTGCTGCATACATGGATAGTTGTTCACCTCTCTGCTGATTGCAATATTAAGGGTATACCTGGTGTCTACTTTCCCTCCCAAAGCATGTTCCATGCTACAGGCCTTATTATATTATCAGCTGTCACATATCAGACAAGTATTCCTGGTGTTTCATGTGTCAGTCCATGTCCATGTACTGCATGATCCCAAAGGGCAGTACTGCCTTATGAACAACCCCACACTCACACATGTACATACATGGACACCCACACATGCACACACATCTCCTACATACATCAACCCCTCTCCACTCCACCAGATTGCACTTACAGACAAAATATTCCCACATACACACACACACACACACACACACACACACACACACACACACACACACACACACACACACACACACACACACACACGCATGTGAGGTTGCACAAAGTACGCACAGTCCTCCCATTACCCATCTGTCAACATGCATAACATATGATACTCAACAGCATGCAGTGCAGCTATAGTCAATCCATGCTAGCAACAGTATACATGTGTGTGATGCATGGGCTGTGTTAGTAGGTGATGCCCCTTCCTCTGGAAAACACTGCACCCATGTACACAGTATTGCTGTGCACCTGTTCTGCACTCTGCCATGTACTGTGCACCAAACCTCACAGATGTACAAACCATTGCTGAATGTGTATTACTGTGTCAGTTATGTCTGCTCTAATTCTCACAGCCCTATGTGTTTGAGTGACACATACCTGGGATGATATGTGGGCAGATGTCATTTGTGAATGCCTGATGTCTGGTTTACAGATCTCAACATCAGCGGTGCATGTATGACCAATCTGATACTATTACACTGAAAACTGTCAGACCTTACCATGGCTATGGGGAGTGTACACACCCTTATTGATGTGATGCACTCTTCCTTGATGTGCCATGGGACAACATCACTGCATATATTAACAGTACATGAGCCTGATATGTGACATATGTCTTGTACATTCACATGCAGTATCTAAGAAATGTGATAGGTGTGCAGATGCTGACTGCAATGCATACACTCCGTGGGTGCATATGTGTGCGCTGCATTATCATGATGGTTTGTTGCACCTATTGTTATGTGTACTACAGCAGTCACTATTCCTGGCAGGGGTATACTAGCATGGGCCATCTGCATTTGCCAGTATATGGTCAGTCTGCCCTACACATGTCCCCCAACTCTGCATGATTGCAAGGTATTCTCATGTGCACATCCCTTGGAATTCACATACTGCTGTCACTATTGCTGTGGAGTTGGGGTTACATCTGCCACAGTTCCTGAATCTGACTGTGTGCAGATACAGCCATTCTTAGCATCCTTAGGATCCCTGCTACAGTGCACTGGTGTATCATGCTGACACATCCTCCCCACTTTCTGTGTTTTTGCAGATTCTTGACAAGTATGGCCTACACATGTGTGTCAGTTTGTAGTGTCCCATAGACTTAACACCACATGTAACAGCCTAGTCCCAGCTAATAATGTGGACTACAGTATTATTTTATGCCATAGTGTAGATCTGTAACAGTTGCCATTGTGTACTGTATATTCACTGTTGTTGCACTGTATAAGGGTGATGTTTCATACATATCCCTACTGTAGGCCATGTGTCCCACCATTATCCCTGTGGACACATTTTGCAATGACAGGATGTTAGTTATCTTGGAGGTGTCTGACATACCCTTCAGATACCTCATCATGGTCAGTACTGTGATGCAGTGTATTTAACAGCAACAATAAGTGAACATGTGTGGCATGCATTATGGGTAGGTGTGTTAGATGTGTGCATGGAATATACCATAGCCATTACATGCCTGGTGTATTGGCAAGCATGAACATAAACCATACTCACCAGCTACAGGCTGCTGCCTTGGTAGTATACCAGAGGGACCTACATAAGAGTGTGAGGGATGTGATGTCAATGGCCACAGCTGTGGCATTGCAACAGGGTGGGTGCAGCATTACAGTACATCAGCAGTACAAGTCCACAATACTACTGCTTATGCACATCTGTTTATTACTACTACGCAGCAACAGACTATATATATATATATATATATATATATATATATATATATATATATATATGACATCTCACATATGCATGATCTAACTGTACAGATACAGATGCATACACATCAGTGGTCTACTGATGTGCCCTGTGGACTTACCTGCACACTCCTCAGCCAATGTGTGGGTAGCACCCACCTCCACAATGGTGTCTGCCAGTTGTTGTGTGTGCGGGCAGGCAGGTGCCACGATGTTGACAAGGAGGTCCTCAACACATGTCAGGGGGGATGGATGGCATGACCCCCCCTGTTATGAAATGATCCCCCTGGACTGCAGCAGCACGCTGATGGGCATTGCGAAGCAGGTCAGTACAATGATGTTGGACCTGCTCATAACTGCAGTTATGCAGGCCGACATCATTGACCCTGTGGACTAGATTGTTCCACAGGGTGGTCTGTTCCTGCTGCTCATGGGTGGCCCTGCAAACGGAACCAGATAGTGCTGTATAAGGTGGTTCAGGATAACCTCATTTTCCACTGCTGAATACCTTGGTAAATGGCCGTGGGGCATCTTGACTGAAAGACCTAAAGATGGAAACATGTCTGAGCAACTCATACAGCAAGGTTACCATAGTTCTTAATACACATCTCTGTCACCCCACCCCACCCCAACATATCAACGACAACAAACTGTTCACACAACTCAATAGGTTTGGCTACAGCTTACCTACCATTGCATTGTACAACACTTTGTGCTATGTGTTTGTAGCCATGTTTCCTGTGTGGACACTATCATTGCTGGCCTGTTATGGACTATTTCATCTGCATGCCATTGTCAGGGCCATTATGGTTCCATATATGCATGTGGTATGCTTGCTATGTGATTGCTGCACATCTGTCATTCTGTGTTATTGGGGATATCTATGCATGCTGTTGGACATGTTCTGGGATTGTGTGGACTATTACTACCCACATATGTTCTATAACAGTGACACAATAGCATGTTTAGGGAATAGTTGCCAGCAGAACCACCTCTCCCACCTCATCTGGCCATGTTACCAGGCCACATCACATGTGGGTCCCACCCTGGGGCCTCCTCATCTACTGGTCCAGCACTACCTTCAGGTGAAACCACCTAAGGGGATGTTGTTACCCCCCCTCCCTGGGGACACACACAGACATGATTCTGTCACCCAAGGTCAGGTCCAGGGTCTGTTCCATAGGGGGCTCCACAGAAACTTGTGGGATGTGCTACAGCAACTTGAGGCACCCAGTACACAATTACAGGGTCCATATGCTCCTTCTGCTCAGCCTCCAGGCCAGGCACCATTAGGGCTGTAGAATTGCTGTTGTGACTAGCAAAAGATGGGGGCCTTGTTCCCATTGTTCCCATATGGGGGTTCATGGGGCCTCCACATCGCAGATGACACACACCATCCAGGGTGTTTACCCACCACATGTCATATCCCACCCCTGTAGGCTGTCCTCTATATCTACCAACCTGAACCACCTCCACAAATATACCTGCTATCCTTCCCCATATTCCCATTCCCTACTACATAGACAAGGGCAATGTCATCCCAACAAGGGATTCACATGTGACATACCCGTCCATGTTGCACACACTTACACCCGTATATATCTGTGTGTATTGCTATGTGCGATGTTCCCTCACACATAGCATGCAGCACTGTGGTGGTAATATAGGGGACATGTATTTACATACATATATGTGTGTGTGTGTGTGTGTGTGTGTGTGTGTGTGTGTGTGTGTGTGTGTGTGTGTGTGTGTGTGTGTGTGTATATATGTGTTTATATATATATATATATATCTGCATATGGGTATATGTATATCTGTAGACATACATGTATGTATATATATATATATATATATATATATATATATATATATATATATATATATATATATATATATATGTGTATATATATATATATATATATATATATATATATATATATATATATATGTGTGTGTGTGTGTGTGTGTGTGTGTGTGTATCTACACATATACATACCTATATATGGGGTACATTCAGACATCAGGTCCACAATCTCTAACTCTCCTTCCTACACAGCTGCACTGTTCTGCCTTGCTACAACATAGACAGGTGCCACATATGGACACAGCCTAATATTAGGGGGGGTATACACAGGGCAGGATTGCAGGTAAGCCTATTATACACCTATGGCATTTCAGCATGCTACAATACATGTTAACCTGAGTGTCCTGCAAGTGGTAGCCACTGGTTCCCACGTGTCCATCATTATGGCATTACTTTCACCACCAGCTATTGGCCACAGTAAGATACATACTTTCCATTACACAACACAAACTATGTTGGCTTACATCTTGTCAATCACTGCTGCTCTGCACAGTTGACGAGTATGGCCCACTACCCACAGGGACAGACTCTATTGTCCATAGCAGTTGTTCAGCTGAACATCATTACAACAGCAACACCTGATGGCACATATATATCATTTCGCATCATCTATCTCAGTATTACGGACCAAGTACTACAGTCAATTACATGCATATATACTTCACATACCTGTTGTGGGAATGAGATCTGTTGTGGATGGTGTCCTTTTAGGATGTTTTTTTTTTCTCCATGGCTATGGCCTTAGCCTGCTTTCTTTGTTTATGTTTTGGTTTTGGTTTAGGTTTTGGTTGTGGATCTGGTTTCGCTTTCTCCTTCTTTCTCTCTCTCTCTCTCTCTCTCTCTCTATCTCTCCAGTAAATGGATTGAGCTGCTTGGGATAGATTGCAACATGGCTTTTGTAGGTGATGCACATGATCAGGTGATGGTCTGTGCACAAATCAGTGTCCTCCACTTTCTACCTGCATGCAGCATGCTGTGTAGTACTTCCAATTACCACTGTCATGGCAACCCACTACTATAAATCCCTACATCATGTGGGTGTGGGCTCTTTACCTTTCCTGTATGGTGGACATCCTTCCTGTGTGTGGACAGCAGTGCTACAGACAGCAAGTAGCAATACATCTTACAAGAGAACTTGCACACTCAGGCCAGCTACATATTTGTATGAGGTTCCAGAACTACAAGAAGAGTGTAAATAGTGTTGTTGTATGCATTGTATAGCACCAGTGTTACAGGGTTTGTGTGTACATAGTCGTTTAACACGGACTGCAGTCTGTCTGCATAGCTCTCAACTGTGTGCCTATCCACTTGATGGCCAGAGGTGTGCCTGTTATGTTTTGTCTGTCAACCACACAGGTCTTGTGACAGTTATATCACTGACAGTGTGTGTTGAGTGCTATCAGTACATGGCTACATCCATTTGTATTTCTGATTTCATATTCCTGACTAAGGGTATGTTGCAGACTATTCTGTAACACCAGTGACTTGCTTAATGTATGACAACAGTTTTACACATATGGGTCTGTGTTCCAGCCTCTGTCCTCCACCTACATACCATGCTTTGTCCATACGACATGCTGTCAGTGGTTGTTATGTAGTGGCCTGTGAGTATGTCATGCTGCCATTCCTGCCATCATTCCACTGCTGTTGTGGCCCCCACACATATTGTGGGGTTGGGTCCATATATGTGTGGGCTTCATCTGAACAATACGTGTGCCCGTCTACAGTTCAGAGGTCAGTGTATGTAACAGAGGTATATCCCCCTGTATGTCAGTCTATGGGGGGGGGTGCACCATAACTAACCTAGACTGCTACAACATGTGATGGATATCAGGAGTAAGCTGCCTTATGGTATCTGGATGTACATTATCATACAATTCACCTTGGGTAAATGCAGACCTACTGCTTCCTGTCATACAGACTGTTCTGTTTGTCAATGTGAGTGTGATGGTTTCAGTTATGCCTTGTTATGCAACAAATACATCCCATTGTGTCAACTGAAGTCTTTTCCCCCTAGGGATTGTGTACAGAGTGCAAATAGAGGGTGCTGGACTATACACCTGCATTACTTACTGTTGATTGATTGTTATCCTGTGGCCCAGTCTGTCTTTACTGTTGTACTACTTGAAGGCCTTGGCCTGGACAGCCACATATTTTATGCTTTCCGGAATACTGTATTAATTGATCTGTTTGAGAGTTGCATTAGTCTGTTTATATGTATTTCAAAGTCTAAACAGCTATATGATATGGCATATACAACTGTAATAGTACACAAATAAAGCTTTCTCATGTATGCAAACCTATGTGTGGTGTTATATCCTTTGACCTCTTTGTGGGTAAATGTTTCAGGCAACAATTGTCTTTTGTATGGTTGACTCATACAGTGTCCATTTGGTAAGGTGGCAACTGTAGGAATACTGGCTGTTACATATGGTGTGCACCCACTAAATATGTATCTTCCTATACATATCTCTATATGTGTGTATGTGTTGTTACATATATATCCATATATATATATATATATATATATATATATATATATATATATATATATATACATATATGTGTGTGTGTGTGTGTGTGTGTGTGTGTGTGTGTGTGTGTGTGTGTGAATCTGCATATAATTATGTGTGTATATGTATCTTAGGAATGTTTATTGCTTCCACATTGTACTTTCCCTATGGTAGCCAGACTGTACTGCATGATATGTTATTGATACCAGCAAGACATCACACAGGTGGGATGGATTACTGTTAACATCTTGTGCCCATGTTGTGCCGGGCCCTGGTTATGGAACTTGCAACAGTTGGTATTTTATTGCAGGGCAGACCTGTTTGGCTGTGGGGGGGGGGTAATATCAATATGTACAGGATGTATGTAGCTTGGGCCCCCTCACCTCCATTTATGGTGCCTGTGGTCATAAATTTATTTGTTATGTTCTCTTTTATATCTATAGCTATATATCTGTATATGCATATAGATATATATATATAGGTTCATAGGTTCATAGGTTCATAGGTTCATAGCTTCATACTAGGCTATCTGCCCAAGGGCATTTATAAGCCTAGCCCATAGTTATGTGGCTATCGCCACCCCTTTAGTTTGAATAAAAACTATGCCTATCATTTTGCTGTGCCTCTGTCAAGCAGTGACACTGAAGTAATCCCTGGGGTATATCTGCAATCTCCCATCCATTGGTCAAGATTCCTCTTGAACAAGGCCAGAGAGGTGCTCTGCCTCACATGTACCGGGATTTTGTTCCACAGCATAGGGAGTCTCTGGGTGATGAATCTGTCCCTCCAGCACATTCTATTTATAACCGTGTCAAGGTTTAAGTCTCCGCCCTTGTGGTTCTGAGGGATCTAGACCTTTTGAGGTTTAGCATATTCATCAAATCTGGGTTTGACATGGCCTTATATGTCAGGCACAGGTCACCTCTGAGCAAGCGGTATGAGACTGAATAGAGCTGGAGTTCTTTCAGTCGGGCAGCATAAGACATATTTTTGAGACCCTTTATCCTTTTGGTGAGGAACTTTTGGGGCCTTTCAAGCTGCAGCAGGTGTCTGGTCAGATACATTCGAACGGGCATTGTACTCAATCATAGGTCTAATGAGTGATGAGTACAGGGGGACGATGACCTCCCTTGATCTAGATGTGAATCCCTTCATGATCAGGTGGGCGATATATAAGGTTTTCCTAACTACTTTAGCAACATGAGTGTCAAACGAAAGGCTACTGTCAACCTGGGTCCCCAGATCCCTGATGACTTTTTCTGTGCTCAGTGGATTGCCACCTATATGGTAGCTAGGGGTAACCTTGTTTTTCCCGAAGGGTATGACTATGCATTTTTGGCGCTTAACTTCAGGCCATGGCTCTGGCACCAGTTATCCATTTCTGTGAGGCCCTTCTGGAGGATATCTGTGTCAGATGTGTTTTCGACTATGGCCCAGTTTGCAGTCATCTGCAAACTTTGTCAGCCATAACCCTCCTGTGTTTGCTTGTACTTCAGAAAAGTAGATGCCCAACAAGAGTGGACCCAGGACTGAGCCCTGTGGGACACCACTTGTGACAGGCTTTGAGTCTGACATGGCTCCAGCAACTCTGACCCTGTGGGTTCTGTCACTTAGCCAGTTTGCAACCCATCTTGTGATGTATGGGTTTACATTCAAGCTGATGAGTTTTTGATGATACCTGAGTGGGGTATTGTGTCAAGGCCTTTGCCAGGTCGAGGTAGGCTGTATGGACTGCCTTTCCTCATCAATGGCCTTGGTTACTGTCTCAAAAAGTCAACCAAGTTTAAGAGGCAGGATCTGCCTTTGACAAAGCCAAACTGGGTTGGATCCAAAGTCTGCAAGTTCCCTATGTCTTTATTTATGAGTTCCATTATGATCCTCTCCATGGCTTTGCAGATAAGGCTTGTCAAGCTAATGGGCGGTAATTTCCAGGGTCTGTGGAGGCACTGCCTTATGAAGTGGGACCACAGTCGCCATGTGCCACCCTTGGCACGTAATGATCCTGAGGTGAGGCTAAGATTAAACAGCTGTCCTAACTGTGGGTTTAATTCCTCGTTGAGTTCGTGAAGCACACAGCCGGGGACACCATCCGGTCCCATGGATGCTGTGTTTTTGCCTTAGTGAGGGCAATTCTCACCTGGGCATTGGAGATGTTTGGGGCTACAATCCTCTGGAATAGATATCTCTCCTTTTGGGGAGGGGGAGTTTGCACTGAACCTGTCAGCCAGTATGTTGGCAATGTGTGTAGGTTCAGTAATTTTCACATCATTTTGAACTAATTCTGAGCATATCTGGGAGTTTCCTCCTAGGTTTCTAACATAGCTAAAGAAGGCCTTATGATTGTCTTTAGAGTCCTTGGCGATTTTTCTCTCAAAATTTGCCTTGGATGATTTTATGAGAGCTCTTAGTTTTTTACTTATAATGATCAAAGGTGTCTTACCTTTCAAGGATTTTGCTCTATCTTGTAGTAGCTTCCTCCTTTTGTTGTAGAGCTTGTTTATGGCTGGGATCCACCAGAATGGACGCTTGCCTTTGGTACAGAGAGTCTTAGTTTTGTTTGGGATTGCCTGATCCATGCAGTCCTGTAGGTGCTGGTAGAAGGCATTTGTAAGTGATTCAGCAGTTTGAGTAATGTTTACCACTGGCTCAGGGGCCTTAAAGGAGACCACACTAGTTTTTAGAAGTGTGAAATCGGCTTTTGAGAAGTTTTTCACTGTGGTCTTTTTGGTTTCAGGTGGGGGCGGGATGAGGACCTCCAGCGAGATTAGTTTATGATCTGATCTCACCAGTGAGGGGTATACTTCGGTGTTGAACATTTTGATCCCATGTTCGTGATGATGAGATCAAGTATGTTTTCTCCTCTTGTGGGGATGGTGACTAGTTGTTCCATGGCATTTGAGTTTATGAACTCCAGGAATCTTTGGGTTAGAGTGTTTGGGCTTGAGTAGTGTTCCCAGTCTATATTAGGGTAGTTGAAGTCACCTAGTATGATGGTGTTTGGAGATACATTTATCCCTCCAATGTTTTCAGGAAGGCCATGTGAGGTTCCTGAGTTTGAGAGGGTGGCCTGTAACATGCTACAAATTGCAGAGCAGTCTTGCCTATGGTTAATTGCACCTGGATGGTCTCCGATGCATCGCATTGCCGCCAACCTTGAGGTGTGGGTGTCCTTTATGAATATGGACACCCTCCTTTCTTGGTGTTATCCGGATTTTGGGGCCGAACGCATGATATGAGGTGAAACCTGTTAGTGCTGGGGTGCTCTCAGGAGCCTTGAACCAGGTTTCTGTCACAGCACAGACATCAATGTTCTCCATATTGAGAAGGGCCTCGAGTCGTGCATCTTGAGATTGAGACTTCTGGCATTGAGCAGCATTACCCTTAGTTTTTTTCCTTTTGGTGTTCTAGGGTGGTAGGTTTAGAATTTGAGCCTTGCCTAAAAAGGCACTATGGGGTGGCAAGAGCCTTTGCCAATATCCGAAGCCCAGGGTGACAGGTGCAAGCCGCCCTCGAAGCAGCGTGGCTTGTCCAGCATGTCATCCCAGGCAGACAGACATTGATCCCTTTGAATGACACCAGAATTTAAGCCAATTATTAAAGCTGATCATCTTATCACTGTATTGTGGCATCATTCTAGGTGAAGGTAGGATACTGCTCAAGGTCAGGGTCATACCTGCCTGGGCTACATAATCAGAGAGCTCCTCGATGTCCCTTTTCATGTAGTCCAAGGAGGTACGTCTCACGTCGTTGACACCAGCGTGGACAATGACTGAGTCATACTTGTACCTGCTGTTGAGAGACCTGAGTGCTTGTGTTATGTGGCGGATTCTAGCGCCCGACAGGCAGCTTACTGTGACCTTCTCCTTACTCAGTCTGGTGAGCGGGACGTCAGTGTGTCTGACTATGGAATCACCAATGACAAGTGTGTCTGGCATTTTGTTTGGCCTTAAGGACTGTGACTGTTTGACACTCTGACTGTGTGGTCTATGTGTTGCATGTGTTGGGTCGTGAGGTGGTAGTTGTTTGGGTGTCTGCTTTGGTGGCCTCTGCTGTTTTGGTAAATTTTTGATCAGAGCCTCCGAGTATGTCTTTGTGTGAGTATGTGTATGATTTGAAGTTGTGATGGTACCATGTGTGACTGGGTATGTATTGTGTGTGGTAGCCTTCTCCTCCTGTCTGGTCTTGCCAGTCCTATGTTGAGAGAGCTCAGCCTCCAGTTTGGCCGTATAGTTGCATCTCGCATGTATTTGTGTTTTGTGGGAGAAGGAGAGGATTGTCTGTGTACATGAGGCAATTGTAACATTGCCTCAATATTCCCAGGTTCACCAGTTGAGCTGGAGAGGACACTAGCAACTGATCCCTCGACATACTAGAAGTAGTAGATAAAGAGACTTTCAAAGGACTCCGGGGGAAGTGGGTTTTAGGCTGGTGGGGTACTATCTATAATAAGAGTGCTTTATCAAGGTGCAAGTGCTGTAGGAGTAAGTGCTAGGCTTTACAGATAGAGAATAGTCTACTTGGGAATCAAGTAGAGATGAACTTTTCAGTTATAGGATATGCTGGTTAGATCAGCAGTACAGCTCGAGGAAGGTAGTTCTAAGGGAAAATTTGAAGAGTGGAATTTAGATGGCCCGAATAGTTTAACCTTGTTTAACCACCGCTGCTCTTGTGTGCAACAGTGGCAACTCCACGCTAAATCACGCTAACGCGCGTTTAGCGTGTTTTATAGCAGGGGGCTGAAGGGAGCTAGGAATTGGCCCAAAATGACCAATGGACTACTAGTTTCTGGCTGAAACTTCACCAAATCGGACAAAAAGGCCGCTCAGTGCTTCCCACTCCCACTGGTAAGCAAAGAAACTTCCCTCCTTCCTAATAAGGCAATGGATCAGTAACAGAAACTAAAAACAAAGCCCAGGGATCAGCAACTCTGAAACTGGACTACTCTAGTTCAGTAAGGCGGGAAAACAAGAGATTTTTGTTTTTTTGTTTTTTTTTTACAGAGACAAGGAAAAAAAACAGACAGTAAATGCTATAAATGCTGTAAATCGGCTAGCGCACTTTAGTGTGTAGCCTACAGAAACAATTTGCAACAATTAGTAACTTAAAGTGCAATAAACAGTGTAAAATGCAGAAATCACTTAAAGTAGCAGTAAAACAGGCGAAATGCAGTCGCTAGCTTAATAACAGTGGGAAAGCCACAAAAAATACTTATATCTGGTAGAAAGTCACTCTTTTAGCTCTCTGCTGCTTGGATCACTCTGCAGGCCACCACGAGGATCTGTGCTGAGTTGGTACAAGCTGGAAAACGCGCGTTTAGCGTGTTTTATAGCAGGGGGCTGAAGGGAGCTAGGAATTGGCCCAAAACGACCAATGGACTGCTAGTTTCTGGCTGAAACTTCACCAAATCGGACAAAAAGGCCGCTCAGTGCTTCCCACTCCCACTGGTAAGCGAAGAAACTTCCTCCCTCCTAATAAGGCAATGGATCAGTAACAGGAACTAAAAACAAAGCCCAGGGATCAGCAACTCTGAAACTGGACTACTCTAGTTCAGTAAGGCGGGAAAACAAGAGATTTTTTGTTTTTACAGAGACAAGGAAAAACAGACAGTAAATGCTATAAATGCTGTAAATCGGCTAGCGCACTTTAGTGTGTAGCCTACAGAAACAATTTGCAACAATTAGTAACTTAAAGTGCAATAAACAGTGTAAAATGCAGAAATCACTTAAAGTAGCAGTAAAACAGGCGAAATGCAGTCGCTAGCTTAATAACAGTGGGAAAGCCACAAAAAATACTTATATCTGGTAGAAAGTCACTCTTTTAGCTCTCTGCTGCTTGGATCACTCTGCAGGCCACCACGAGGATCTGTGCTGAGTTGGTACAAGCTGGAAAACGCACGTTTAGCGTGTTTTATAGCAGGGGGCTGAAAGGAGCTAGGAATTGGCCCAAAACGACCAATGGACGACTAGTTTCTGGCTGAAACTTCACCAAATCTGACAAAAAGGCTGCTCAGTGCTTCCCACTCCCATTGGTAGGCAAATAAACTTCCCTCTTTCCTAATAAGGCAATGGATCAGTAACAGGAACTAAAAACAAAGCCCAGGGATCAGCAACTCTGAAACTGGACTACTCTAGTTCAGTAAGGTGGGAAAACAAGAGATTTTTTGTTTTATTACAGAGACAAGGAAAAAACAGACAGTAAATGCTATAAATGCTGTAAATCGGCTAGCGCACTTTAGTGTGTAGCCTACAGAAACAATTTGCAACAATTAGTAACTTAAAGTGCAATAAACAGTGTAAAATGCAGAAATCACTTAAAGTATCAGTAAAACAGGCGAAATGCAGTCGCTAGCTTAATAACAGTGGGGAAGCCACAAAAAATACTTATATCTGGTAGAAAGTCACTCTTTTAGCTCTCTGCTGCTTGGATCACTCTGCAGGCCACCACGAGGATCTGTGCTGAGTTGGTACAAGCTGGAAAACGCGTGTTTAGCATGTTTTATAGCAGGAGGCTGAAAGGAGCTAGGAATTGGCCCAAAACAACCAATGGACTACTAGTTTCTGGCTGAAACTTCACCAAATCGGACAAAAAGGCCGCTCAGTGCTTCCCACTCCCACTGGTAAGCAAAGAAACTTCCCTCCTTCCTAATAAGGCAATGGATCAGTAACAGGAACTAAAAACAAAGCCCAGGGATCAGCAACTCTGAAACTGGACTACTCTAGTTCAGTAAGGCAGGAAAACAAGAGATTTTTGTTTTTTTTTTTTTTTTTTTTTTTACAGAGACAAGGAAAAAAAACAGACAGTAAATGCTATAAATGCTGTAAATCCGCTAGCACTTTAGTGTATAGCCTACAGAAACAATTTGCAACAATTAGTAACTTAAAGTGCAATAAACAGTGTAAAATGCAGAAATCACTTAAAGTAGCAGTAAAACAGGCGAAATGCAGTCGCTAGCTTAATAACAGTGGGAAAGCCACAAAAAATACTATATCTGGTAGAAAGTCACTCTTTTAGCTCTCTGCTGCTTGGATCACTCTGCAGGCCACCACGAGGATCTGTGCTGAGTTGGTACAAGCTGGAAAACGCGCGTTTAGCGTGTTTTATAGCAGGGGTCTGAAAGGAGCTAGGAATTGGCCCAAAACAACCAATGGACTACTAGTTTCTGGCTGAAACTTCACCAATTCGGACAAAAAGGCTGCTCAGTGCTTCCCACTCCCACTGGTAAGCAAAGAAACTTCCCTCCTTCCTAATAAGACAATGGATCAGTAACATAATTAAAAACAAAGCCCAGGGATCAGCAACTCTGAAACTGGACTACTCTAGTTCAGTAAGGCGGGAAAACAAGAGATTTTTTTTTTTTTTTTTACAGAGACGAGGAAAAACAGACAGTAAATGCTATAATGCTGTAAATCGGCTAGCACACTTTAGTGTGTAGCCTACAGAAACAATTTGCAACAATTAGTAACTTAAAGTGCAATAAACAGTGTAAAATGCAGAAATCACTTAAAGTAGCAGTAAAACAGGCGAAATGCAGTCGCTAGCTTAATAACAGTGGGAAAGCCACAAAAAATACTTATATCTGGTAGAAAGTCACTCTTTTAGCTCTCTGCTGCTTGGATCACTCTGCAGGCCACCACGAGGATCTGTGCTGAGTTGGTACAAGCTGGAAAACGCGCGTTTAGCGTGTTTTATAGCAGGGTCTGAAAGGAGCTAGGAATTGGCCCAAAACAACCAATGGACTACTAGTTTCTGGCTGAAACTTCACCAAATCGGACAAAAAGGCCACTCAGTGCTTCCCACTCCCACTGGTAAGCAAAGAAACTTCCTCCTCCTAATAAGGCAATGGATCAGTAACAGGAACTAAAAACAATGCCCAGGGATCAGCAACTCTGAAACTGGACTACTCTAGTTCAGTAAGGAAAACAAGAGATTTTTTTTTGTTTTTTTTTTTTACAGAGACAAGAAAAAACAGACAGTAAATGCTATAAATGCTGTAAATCGGCTAGCACTTTAGTGTATAGCCTACGAAACAATTTGCAACAATTAGTAACTTAAAGTGCAATAAACAGTGTAAAATGCAGAAATCACTTAAAGTAGCAGTAAACAGGCGAAATGCAGTATGCAGTAGCTAGCTTAATAACAGTGGGAAAGCCACAAAAATACTTATATCTGGTAGAAAGTCACTCTTTTAGCTCTCTGCTGCTTGGATCACTCTGCAGGCCACCACGAGGATCTGTGCTGAGTTGGTACAAGCTAGAAAACGCGTGTTTAGCGTGTGTTATAGCAGGGGGCTGAAAGGAGCTAGGAATTGGCCCAAAACGACAAGTGGACTACTAGTTTCTGGCTGAAACTTCACCAAATCGGACAGAAAGGCTGCTCAGTGCTTCCCACTCCCACTGGTAAGCAAAGAAACTTCCCTCCTTCCTAATAAGGCAATGGATCAGTAACAGGAACTAAAAACAAAGCCCAGGGATCAGCAACTCTGAAACTGGACTACTCTAGTTCAGTAAGGCGGGAAAACAAGAGATTTTTTTGTTTTTTTTTTTTTGTTTTTTTACAGAGACAAGGAAAAAAACAGACAGTAAATGCTATAAATGCTGTAAATCGGCTAGCGCACTTTAGTGTGTAGCCTACAGAAACAATTTGCAACAATTAGTAACTTAAAGTGCAATAAACAGTGTAAAATGCAGAAATCACTTAAAGTAGCAGTAAAACAGGCGAAATGCAGTCGCTAGCTTAATAACAGTGGGAAAGCCACAAAAAATACTATATCTGGTAGAAAGTCACTCTTTTAGCTCTCTGCTGCTTGGATCATTCTGCAGGCCACCACGAGGATCTGTGCTGAGTTGGTACAAGCTGGAAAACGTGCGTTTAGCGTGGTTTATAGCAGGGGTCTGAAAGGAGCTAGGAATTGGCCCAAAACAACCAATTGACTACTAGTTTCTGGCTGAAACTTCACCAATTCGGACAAAAAGGCTGCTCAGTGCTTCCCACTCCCACTGGTAAGCAAAGAAACTTCCCTCCTTCCTAATAAGGCAATGGATCAGTAACATAATTAAAAACAAAGCCCAGGGATCAGCAACTCTGAAACTGGACTACTCTAGTTCAGTAAGGCGGGAAAACAAGAGATTTTTTTGTTTGTTTTTTTTGTTTTTTTACAGAGACAAGGAAAAAAACAGACAGTAAATGCTATAAATGCTGTAAATCGGCTAGCACACTTTAGTGTGTAGCCTACAGAAACAATTTGCAACAATTAGTAACTTAAAGTGCAATAAACAGTATAAAATGCAGAAATCACTTAAAGTAGCAGTAAAACAGGCGAAATGCAGTCGCTAGCTTAATAACAGTGGGAAAGCCACAAAAATACTTATATCTGGTAGAAAGTCACTACTTTAGCTCTCTGCTGCTTGGATCACTCTGCAGGCCACCACGAGGATCTGTGCTGAGTTGGTACAAGCTGGAAAACGCGCGTTTAGCGTGTTTTATAGCAGGGTCTGAAAGGAGCTAGGAATTGGCCCAAAACAACCAATGGACTACTAGTTTCTGGCTGAAACTTCACCAAATCGGACAAAAAGGCCACTCAGTGCTTCCCACTCCCACTGGTAAGCAAAGAAACTTCCCTCCCTCCTAATAAGGCAATGGATCAGTAACAGGAACTAAAAACAATGCCCAGGGATCAGCAACTCTGAAACTGGACTACTCTAGTTCAGTAAGGCGGGAAAACAAGAGATTTTTTTTTTTTTTTTTGTTTTTTTACAGAGACAAGGAGAAAAACAGACAGTAAATGCTATAAATGCTTTAAATCGGCTAGCGCACTTTAGTGTGTAGTTTACAGAAACAATTTGCAACAATTAGTAACTTAAAGTGCAATAAACAGTGTAAAATGCAGAAATCACTTAAAGTAGCAGTAAAACAGGCGAAATGCAGTTGCTAGCTTAATAACAGTGGGAAAGGCACAAAAAATACTTATATCTGGTAGAAAGTCACTCTTTTAGCTCTCTGCTGCTTGGATCACTCTGCAGGCCACCAGGAGGATCTGTGCTGAGTTGGTACAAGCTGGAAAACACGCGTTTAGTGTGTTTTATAGCAGGGGGCTGAAAGGAGCTAGGAATTGGCCCAAAACGACCAATGGACTACTAGTTTCTGGCTGAAACTTCACCAAATCGGACAAAAAGGCTGCTCAGTGCTTCCCACTCCCACTGGTAAGCAAAGAAATTTCCCTCCTTCCTAATAAGGCAATGGATCAGTAACAGGAACTAAAAACAAAGCCCATGGATCAGCAACTCTGAAACTGGACTACTCTAGTTCAGTAAGGCAGGAAAACAAGAGATTTTTTTTTTTTTTTTTTTGGTTTTTTTGTTTTTTTTACAGAGACAAGGAAAAAAACAGACAGTAAATGCTATAAAAACAATTCACATGCAGTGCAAGCTGGCACACTTGAGTATGTAGCAATATTAGTCCACACACAGTATGAAAAAATGTAATTAAATTAAAAAGGACTAAAAGCAAGTGCAGAAAGGGTTTATTAGATAGAATGCGGTAAAGAGATGGGACTGGGGGTGTGTCCTAGATCAAATCTACAGTGGGGCGGGCACTGCAAAAGCCACCAAATTTAAACTACAACCAAGAACAGGGCGGGGGTGGGGAAGACAGTTTCAACAGAGCTAGATCTGAGGAATCAGTCCAAGTTATAACAACCACAATAAAATGCAGGAAATATACTTAAATCAGCTTATGTCCAGTTGATGTATGCAGACAAATCTCAGTAGCAAGCAACTCTACTTAAAATGATTACCAGAGATGTATCCAACACAGGTTTTAATGTTATCAGAACCCCCCCCAAGCTAATTAACACTTAAAGGAATTTCAGAGCAGTTTAACAACTAGTGCAGAGCTTCAGACACACACACAAGACAGTTTCAACAGAGCTAGATCTGAGGAATCAGTCCAAGTTATAACAACAACAATAAAATGCAGGAAATATACTTAAATCAGCTTATGTCCAGTTGATGTATGCAGACAAATCTCAGTAGCAAGCAACTCTACTTAAAATGATTACCAGAGATGTAACCAACACAGGTTTTAATGTTATCAGAAACCCCCAAGCTAATTAACACTTAAAGGAATTTCAGAGCAGTTTAACAACTAGTGCAGAGCTTCAGACACACACACAAGACAGTTTCAACAGAGCTAGATCTGAGGAATCAGTCCAAGTTATAACAACCACAATAAAATGCAGGAAATATACTTAAATCAGCTTATGTCCAGTTGGTGTATGCAGACAAATCTCAGTAGCAAGCAACTCTACTTAAAATGATTACCAGAGATGTAACCAACACAGGTTTTAATGATATCAGAAACCCCCCAAGCTAATTAACACTTAAAGGAATTTCAGAGCAGTTTAACAACTAGTGCAGAGCTTCAGACACACACACAAGACAGTTTCAACAGAGCTAGATCTGAGGAATCAGTCCAAGTTATAACAACCACAATAAAATGCAGGAAATATACTTAAATCAGCTTATGTCCAGTTGATGTATGCAGACAAATCTCAGTAGCAAGCAACTCTACTTAAAATGATTACCAGAGATGTAACCAACACAGGTTTTAACGTTATCAGAAACCGCCCAAGCTAATTAACACTTAAAGGAATTTCAGAGCAGTTTAACAACTAGTGCAGAGCTTCAGACACACACACAAGACAGTTTCAACAGAGCTAGATCTGAGGAATCAGTCCAAGTTATAACAACCAGAATAAAATGCAGGAAATATACTTAAATCAGCTTATGTCCAGTTGATGTATGCAGACAAATCTCAGTAGCAAGCAACTCTACTTAAAATGATTACCAGAGATGTAACCAACACAGGTTTTAATGTTATCAGAAACCCCCAAAGCTAATTAACACTTAAAGGAATTTCAGAACAGTTTAACAACTAGTGCAGAGCTTCAGACACACACACAAGACAGTTTCAACAGAGCTAGATCTGAGGAATCAGTCCAAGTTATAACAACCACAATAAAATGCAGGAAATATACTTAAATCAGCTTATGTCCAGTAGATGTATGCAGACAAATCTCAGTAGCAAGCAACTCTACTTAAAATGATTACCAGAGATGTAACCAACACAGGTTTTAATGTTATCAGAAACCCCCCAAGCTAATTAACACTTAAAGGAATTTCAGAGCAGTTTAACAACTAGTGCAGAGCTTCAGACACACACACAAGACAGTTTCAACAGAGCTAGATCTGAGGAATCAGTCCAAGTTATAACAACCACAATAAAATGCAGGAAATATACTTAAATCAGCTTATGTCCAGTTGATGTATGCAGACAAATCTCAGTAGCAAGCAACTCTACTTAAAATGATTACCAGAGATGTAACCAACACAGGTTTTAATGATATCAGAAACCCCCCAAGCTAATTAACACTTAAAGGAATTTCAGAGCAGTTTAACAACTAATGCAGAGCTTCAGACACACACACAAGACAGTTTTAACAGAGCTAGATCTGAGGAATCAGTCCAAGTTATAACAACCACAATAAAATGCAGGAAATATACTTAAATCAGCTTATGTCCAGTTGATGTATGCAGACAAATCTCAGTAGCAAGCAACTCTACTTAAAATGATTACCAGAGATGTAACCAACACAGGTTTTAATGTTATCAGAAATCCCCCAAGCTAATTAACACTTAAAGAAATTTCAGAGCAGTTTAACAACTAGTGCAGAGCTTCAGACACACACACAAGACAGTTTCAACAGAGCTAAATCTGAGGAATCAGTCCAAGTTATAACAACCACAATAAAATGCAGGAAATATACTTAAATCAGCTTATGTCCAGTTGATGTATGCAGACAAATCTCAGTAGCAAGCAACTCTACTTAAAATGATTACCAGAGATGTAACCAACACAGGTTTTAATGTTATCAGAACCCCCCCCCAAGCTAATTAACACTTAAAGGAATTTCAGAGCAGTTTAACAACTAGTGCAGAGCTTCAGACACACACACAAGACAGTTTCAACAGAGCTAGATCTGAGGAATCAGTCCAAGTTATAACAACCACAATAAAATGCAGGAAATATACTTAAATCAGCTTATGTCCAGTTGATGTATGCAGACAAATCTCAGTAGCAAGCAACTCTACTTAAAATGATTACCAGAGATGTAACCAACACAGGTTTTAATGTTATCAGAACCCCACCAAGCTAATTAACACTTAAAGGAATTTCAGAGCAGTTTAACAACTAGTGCAGAGCTTCAGACACACACACAAGACAGTTTCAACAGAGCTAGATCTGAGGAATCAGTCCAAGTTATAACAACCACAATAAAATGCAGGAAATATACTTAAATCAGCTTATGTCCAGTTGGTGTATGCAGACAAATCTCAGTAGCAAGCAACTCTACTTAAAATGATTACCAGAGATGTAACCAACACAGGTTTTAATGATATCAGAAACCCCCAAGCTAATTAACACTTAAAGGAATTTCAGAGCAGTTTAACAACTAGTGCAGAGCTTCAGACACACACTCAAGACAGTTTCAACAGAGCTAGATCTGAGGAATCAGTCCAAGTTATAACAACCACAATAAAATGCAGGAAATATACTTAAATCAGCTTATGTCCAGTTGATGTATGCAGACAAATCTCAGTAGCAAGCAACTCTTCTTAAAATGATTACCAGAGATGTAACCAACACAGGTTTTAATGTTATCAGAAACCCCCCCAAGCTAATTAACACTTAAAGGAATTTCAGAGCAGTTTAACAACTAGTGCAGAGCTTCAGACACACACACAAGACAGTTTCAACAGAGCTAGATCTGAGGAATCAGTCCAAGTTATAACAACCACAATAAAATGCAGGAAATATACTTAAATCAGCTTATGTCCAGTTGATGTATGCAGACAAATCTCAGTAGCAAGCAACTCTACTTAAAATGATTACCAGAGATGTAACCAACACACGTTTTAATGTTATCAGAAACCCCCCAAGCTAATTAACACTTAAAGGAATTTCAGAACAGTTTAACAACTAGTGCAGAGCTTCAGACACACACACAAGACAGTTTCAACAGAGCTAGATCTGAGGAATCAGTCCAAGTTATAACAACCACAATAAAATGCAGGAAATATACTTAAATCAGCTTATGTCCAGTAGATGTATGCAGACAAATCTCAGTAGCAAGCAACTCTACTTAAAATGATTACCAGAGATGTAACCAACACAGGTTTTAATGTTATCAGAAACCCCCCAAGCTAATTAACACTTAAAGGAATTTCAGAGCAGTTTAACAACTAGTGCAGAGCTTCAGACACACACACAAGACAGTTTCAACAGAGCTAGATCTGAGGAATCAGTCCAAGTTATAACAACCACAATAAAATGCAGGAAATATACTTAAATCAGCTTATGTCCAGTTGATGTATGCAGACAAATCTCAGTAGCAAGCAACTCTACTTAAAATGATTACCAGAGATGTAACCAACACAGGTTTTAATGTTATCAGAACCCCCCCAAGCTAATTAACACTTAAAGGAATTTCAGAGCAGTTTAACAACTAGTGCAGAGCTTCAGACACACACACAAGACAGTTTCAACAGAGCTAGATCTGAGGAATCAGTCCAAGTTATAACAACCACAATAAAATGCAGGAAATATACTTAAATCAGCTTATGTCCAGTTGATGTATGCAGACAAATCTCAGTAGCAAGCAACTCTACTTACAATGATTACCAGAGATGTAACCAACACAGGTTTTAATGTTATCAGAACCCCCCCCCAAGCTAATTAACACTTAAAGGAATTTCAGAGCAGTTTAACGACTAGTGCAGAGCTTCAGACACACACACAAGACAGTTTCAACAGAGCTAGATCTGAGGAATC